>NW_022163369.1:0-3126 GCF_008728515.1 Papio anubis | reverse complement strand
TCTTCTCTCTCCCTCCTGACTCCTCTTCCTCACTGCACTTGCTTTTGCTCCACTTACTGTGGATTTATCGCCAACCTCAAAACTGTGGGCGTCATTGTGTTTCTAGACCTTTCTCTTTAGATTTCCCTCCACCTAGAATTACTTTTCCTTTCCTCTCCTTTGGTCTCTTTCTGGAAATCCATCAAAACCACCTCGAATGCCAGCCCCGAGACTCTCCCCTCCCCAGCCCTGGGACATCACCTCCTCTTCTGCCAGAGCAGGAGGGTGGGCTGTGCTGTCACCTTGCTTCCCTCAGCAGCTATGTGAGCTCCCTGAGGACGGGGACACCCCCTCTCCTTTCCTACCCCCAGGACCTGTCACAGTGGCTGCGCCACAGCAGGGGAGACAAATCCTCTGCCTTCCAGGATGACCTGCGGCAGCAGGAGCTGAAGAGGTGTCTCCTCAGATTTGGGGCGTGGACAAGAGTTGTCACTCCAGTGTTTCCATTTCAGAACCACTCACTGTGGCCCCACGCACAGCCCAAACCAAAGCCATGTCCACCAACCTCAGTCTCTGGAGCCACCTCATCATTCTTTGCTTCATCCTCCCTGGCATCTCAGGAGAGTCCTTTAGAGTGACAGGTACTGTGGGCAAAACTGTGAGGGGAACAAGAGACAGATGGGTGAGGTGGGAGGAAGGGAAAGAGAATTCCCAGAGCCCCACCCCTCCCCATGGCCAGGACCTTCTCATCCTGACATGAGACAGGTCAATAAGACCTGGTGTCACCTGTTGGCAATGACCTGGGCAGCTCAACCTTGAGTTCTGATGGATTCTCACTGTCAGAGGGCAGAGGGAAAGGGAGAGGCTCACACCAAAGCTCAGGGCCTATTGAGCTCGAGAGGGTTTAGCCAATTCAGGCCTGTTTCAGAGCAGGTTTCTATTCAGGAAGGGTAGTGGTGTGTGGCCTGCAGGCAGCAGGAACTCAGGCATGGGCAGTCCGCGCAATAGGAGAGGAGCAGCATGGCTGTTTCACCTAGGATGTCAAGGGAAAGGGTGTCCCTGGAGGAGGCTAAGAAGAGAGCCATCTGGAGGAATCCCAGGACAAGGGGGCTGTGAGGGCCTTGGCCCACCCAGTTCCTAAAGCTGCATTCTCAGAGAAAGCACCTTGAGTTCCAACAGTTAGGGTGGAAGATGAAGAGTAGAGCATGTCCAGGATGAGTTTTAGGAAAAGGCCAAGCCCCTTGGACCCATGGGATTCGTGGCCAGGCCCTGAGGTGATGCCCTTCCCATTATGCCTCCTGCATACTCCAGATCCTGAGTCAGCTGATGGCCCTGCCTGGAGCAGAGTGGACTCAGACAGGGAAGCTGAGGTGCTGCTGAAGTTCCATGGTCACCACTGAGCTTAGCCAGGAATGAATGGGGCAGGGCAGGGACAGTTCCATTCAGAGCTATGGGTGCAGCTCCCAGGGTGAGGAGAGGCTGAGAGAGAAGGGGAAAGAAGGAAGTTTGCCTGCAAGCCCACCCAAGGCCAGGAAACATGGATCCAGATACTTCTGTTTGGACAGGGCTCCTCCAGGTCGTCTAGACCCTTCTATGACAGGGAGGAGCAGTACCTGAGTGAGGGTGCAGACCCCTCATTACCAGCCTCAGTTCTGAGCCTCCCTGGGCTGTAACAGGACCTAGGCTGGCTCTGTGGTGTGGTGAAGGAGGGAGGAGGTTGGGACAGGCTGCACAGCCAGGGGTAGGGTTGGAGGGAGAAACGTATTCCATATTTGGAGGAGAGGCTCCGAAATGGGGAGGGTCTGGGAGGGATCACCCAGGAGAACAGACCTAGGTTTTTGTCAGCCACTTAAACCAACACTTCATCTTTTGTCAAGGTGAAAGATGATATCAAGAACCCCCGTTAGTCTGGTCTGGTTCCTGCTCTCCCTTTAGAGAGGCCGCCTGTCTACTCACCACTGTGCCTTTCTAGAAAGCAGGAGTTCAAGCCTTAGCAAGTCCACAGTGTTGCAGGAAGTCAGGGACCACAAATGTAGGGACAGGCTGGAGCTGTGGCAGAGGAACATAAGTTGTGAAGATTTCATGGATATTTATTACTTCCCTAATAATACTCTCATAATTTCTTACACCTGTCTTACTTGAATCTCTTAATCCTGTTATCTTCATAAGCTGAGGATGTACATCACCTCAGGACCCCGTGATGATTGTGTTAACTGAACAAATTGATTGTAAAACATGTGTGTTTGAACAATATGAAATCTGTGCCCCTTGAAAATGAACAGAACAACAGCGATTTTAGGGAACAAGGGAAGACAACCATAAGATCTGACTGCCTGTGGGGTTGGGAAAAAAGAGCCATATTTTTCTTCTTGCAGAGAGCCTATAAATGGACGTGCAAGTAGGAGAGATATTCTTAAATTCTTTTTGTAGCAAAGAATGTAATATTAGGCCCCTAGGAAAAGAATTGAATTCCTGGGGGGAGGTCTATAAATGGCTGCTCTAGGAGTGTCTGTCTTACACGGTTGAGATAAGGACTGAAATACGCCCTGGTCTCCTGCAGTACCCTTAGGCTTATTAGGGTGGGGGGAAAATCCCACCCTGGTGAATTTGGGTGAATTTGAGGTCAGACCAATTCTCTGCTCTTGAACTCTGTTTTCTGTTGTTTAAGATGTTTATCAAGACAATACTTGCACAGCTGAACATAGACCCTTATCAGTAATTCTAATTTTGCCTTTTGCCTTGTGATCTTTGCTTTGCCCTTTGCCTTGTGATCTTTATCCCCCTTTGAAGCATGTGATCGTTGTGACCTATTCCCTGTTCGTACATCCACTCCCCTTTTGAAGTCCTTAATAAAAACCTGCTGGTTTTGCTGCTCAGGTGGGCATCACAGACCTTCCAACATGTGATGTCACCCCGGCAGCACAGTTGTAAATTTGTCTCTTTGTACTCTTTCTCTTTATTTCTCAGACCTGCCGACACTTAGGGAAAATAGAAAGAACACATGTTGAAATATTGAGGGTGGTTCCCCCGATACCACAGGCCCCCAGCAGATGACGAGGACATTGTAGACTCAACATGTCATGCCACTCATTTCCTTTGGTGATGATCCTAGCAGCCATTTTTCTTAACATCTTCTGTCACTTTCTC
>NW_022163368.1:0-3129 GCF_008728515.1 Papio anubis | reverse complement strand
AGAACTTGGATTATGCAAGGCTCTGCCAGTCAGCTGAGCATCACGAAGCAGCTCTCTTCTGTTCCAGTGAGGCCGACCAGGCTCCAGCACCCCTGCCCCGGGTCTCACTGTTCTCCCCCCACCCGGAAGTGACCCCCAACCCGATCCTGCTCCCTGTCTTCTGGCAGCTGCTCTGGGGAGGGGCATTTTGGCCTCAAGGGCTGAGCGTGTCATTTTCTGTTTTCTGTTTATCTTTCCAGAGCTGTTTGGGACAGCCCATGCGTCAGTCCATGTACTGCTTTGGAAGGCAATCGGGGCTTTCTTTCAGGGGTGGGTATAAAAGTTCTTGTGGCTGGGTGCAGTGGCTCACGCCTGTAATCCCAGCACTTTGGGAGGCCGAGATAGGCAGATCACGAGGTCGGGAGATGGAGACCAACCTGGCTAACATGGTGAAACTCCGTCTCTACTAAAAACACAAAAAAATTAGCTGGGCATGGTGGTGGGCACCTGTAGTCCCAGCTACTTGGCAGGCTGAGGGAGAAGAATGGCAAGAACCTGGGAGGCAGAGCTTGCAGTGAGCCGAGATCGCGCCACTGCACTCCAGCCTGGCAACCAAGCAAGACTCTGTCTCAAGAAAAAAAAAAAAAAAAAAACAGTTATTGTGACATTTGTGTATGAAATCAGCCTTTGCTACATGGATAGGACCAGCACGCTTCCGCGGCATGACTCTGCAATCTTACTTATCTTTTTTTTTTTATTTTGTATTTTATTTATTGATTTCTTTTGAGACAAAGTCTCACTCTGTTGCCCAGGCTGAAGTGCTGTGGCACAATCTCAGCTCACTGCAACCTCCATTCCTGGGTTCAAGTAATTCTCATGTCCCAGCCTCCCAAGTAGCTGGGACTACAGGTGCACATCACAACACCCGGCTAATTTTTGTATTTTTAGTAGAGATGGGGTTTTGCCACATTGGTGAGGCTGGTTTCGAACTTCTGACCTCAGATAATCAACCGGTCTTAACCTCCCAAAGTGCTAAGATTACAGGCATAGACTTATTTATTTATTTGAGATGGACTCTTGCTCCACTGCCCAGGCTAGGGTGCAGTGGCATGATCTCAGCTCACTGCAACCTCAGCCTCCCAGCTTCAAGTAATTCTCCTTCTTCAGTGTCCTGAGTAGCTGGGATTACAAATGCCCGTCACTGCACCTGGCTAATTTTTGTATTTTCAGTAGAAATGGGGTTTCACTGTCTTGACTAGGCTGATCTCGAACTCCTGACCTCATAATCCACCTGCCTTGGCCTCTCAAAGTGTTGGGATTACAGGCCTAAGGCACTGTGCCTGGTCACATTTATTTATTTGTTATATAGAGACAGTGTCTCTCTCTGTCACCCAGGCTGGTGTGCAGTGGCACCATGTCAGCTCTCTGCAGCCTCTGCCTCTGGGGTTCAAGCGATTCTCATGCATCAGCCTCCCGAGTAACTTAGACTGCGGGTATGTGCCACCAAGCAGGGATAATTTTTTCTATTTTTTTGTGGAGACAGGGCTTTACCATGTTGGCCAGGCTGGTCTCAAACTCTTGGGCTCAGGTGATCTGCCTTCCTCGTCCTCTCAAAGTACTAAGATTACAGGCATGAGCCACTGCGCCTGGCCTCTCACTACATTTAAATGATGCAGTGGTTCATGCCTGTAATTCTAGCACTTTGGGAGGCCAAGACAGGTGGATCAACTGAGGTCAGGAGTTCAACACGAGCCTGGCCAACATGGGGAAACCCTGTCTCTACTAAAAATACAAAAATTAGCCAGGTGTGGTGGCATGAGCCTGTAGTCCCAGCTACTTGGAAGGCTGAGGCAGGAGAATCACTTTAACTGGGAGGTGGAGGTTGCAGTGAGCCAAGATCACACCACTGCACTCCAGCCTGGGTGACAGAGTGAGACTCCATCTCAAAATAATAATAATAATAAAATGCCTGATGCCAGGGCATCTCGGCCTGGGTGCCTGCACGAGCACAGCCATGTCCAGGCCAGGGCTGCCGGTCAAGGTCCAGCCCCATCTTGTCCAGCAGAAATGGAGCGAACTTGCGGGGCCCAGGCTAGGGTACAAGATCCCAGGATCTCAGCCTCTGCTCATGGATCAGCTCTGAGACCCTGAGTGAGCTGGGGGTGCTCTCTGCTCATTGGTTTCCCTGGCTGTCAAGTAAAGGGATTGGATGAGGAAGTCTCATCAAGGTGGAATGATCTCAGATTTGGGGCAGCAGTGAATGATCCCGCTCCCTGGGTCATGCCAGTGGTCCGGCCTCAGCTGAACACAGCCCCAACATCTGGAATGGGGATGAGGGGGCAGTCAGCTCTTGCTCCTAGTAAGACAGATGCAATAGGGCTCTGTGGCTGAGCTGGGTGCATTTCCTTACACCTGTAATCCCAACCCTTTGAGAGGCCATGGTGAGAGGATTGCTTGAGGCCAGGAATTTTGAGAATAGCCTGGACAACATAGCCAGACCCCATGTCTACAAAATAAAAATAATAATAATAAAACAGGTCAAATGGCACACAGCTCTAGTTCAAGCTATTTGGCAGGCTGAGGCAGGAGGGTCCTTTGAGTCCTGGGATTGGAGGCTGCATTGAGCTATGATGGCACCACCGCACTCCAGCTTAGGTGACAAAGTGAGACCCTGTCTCTAAAAGAAAAAAAAAATTGTCCTGAGAGTGTGGGTTTGATTTTCTTTTTTCTTTTCTTTTTTTGAGATGGGTTCACACCATTCTCCTGCCTCAGCCTCCTGAGTAGGTGGGACTATAGGCACCTGCCACCATGCCCAGCTAATTTTTTGTATATTTTTGGTAGAGATAGGGTTTCACCGTGTTAGCCAGGATGGTCTCAATCTCCTGACCTCATGATCCGCCCACCTCGGCCTCCCAAAGTGCTGGGATTATAGGCGTGAGCCGCCGTGCCTGGCCGGGTTTGATTTTCAAACAGGACCGAGAAGGCAGGGGACAGAGAGTGCAGTCACCCTTAGGTGCCGAACACTCAGAAACGGGCCAGTGGCAGCCCTCACCTCACCTGCAGACTCCAGATTGGGCAGAACAGCACGTGGCACTCACAGCTCTTGCAACGAGAGCAGAACCCAGTGTGGACCCTTCTGCCTGTGGGAGG
>NW_022163367.1:1270-104736 GCF_008728515.1 Papio anubis | reverse complement strand
GAGTAAGACTCCATTAAAAAAAAAAAAAATTTTTTAAAAAAAAAGGTCAGGCGCAGTGGCTCACGCCTGTAATCCCAGCACTTTGGGAGGCCAAGGCACGTGGATCACGAGGTCAGGAGATAAAGACCATCCTGGCTAACACGGTGAAACCCCGTCTCTACTAAAAATACAAAAATAAGCTGGGCGTGGTGGCGGGCACCTGTAGTCCCAGCTACTCGGGAGGCTGAGGCAGGAGAATGGCGTGAACCCGGGAGGCGGAGCTTGCAGTGAGCCGAGATCGCGCCACTACACTCCAGCCTGGACAACAGAGTGAGACTCCGTCTCAGAAAAAAAAAAAGAAAGAAAGAAAGAAAGAAAAGAAAAAGAAAAAAAGAAAAAAGATAACAACTAAAAGAAAGGAATAAAATGAACACATATTGATATTTCAGATTTGGCAGGCATCATCATGCCAAGGCTTTCACACAAATGACCTCCTCTAATTATCACAAGGATCCTTAAGGAAGAATCATTAACCCCAGTTTCCAGTAGGGTTAAAGTAACACACCTGGGCTTACATAGAGAAAAAGTGACATAGTTAAAATTGAATGTTCAGAGTCCTAATATTCTTTGTTCCATGACAGCACTTCTTAGTCATGCTGAATCGTGCTAAGGACCAATAGATCTCAGGGAATATACCGGAAATGTGTCTTGTTCAGGGGAATGGGAAGCAGACCCATTATCTTCAAGCAATTCTCCTTCTCCTACTTCCCACGAGACCAAAAGCGAAACTCAGAATCAGCCTAGGGTACAACATATTTCAGTTAACCTCTCCCAAACGCACACAAATACACCCTTATCAGTTTGCTAATATTTGAAAATCATTTCGCTGAGAGGGGTTATGAGTATGTGAATGGATTTCCATTAACATACATGTAAGACCATACATCTCTTTTGTGGCATATAGAGGATAGAACGATTTTACTGAATAAAGCAAGAATTTGGAGGAAGAAAGCTTTCAAACCGGGGCCACAGCTTCCTGACTTCAGTCTGATAGCTGCCTTCCCCTGTGCAACCAAAAAATGGTCCAGATGTAGTCTTGAGTCCTCTGCAGCCATGCAGGCTTAGAATATGGTGGGAACTGGTCCCATGGAACAGTCCCATGAAATGAACTCTGAGTACCATGCCATAAAGTGCCCTCAGGGCATCCAAATATATCCAAACAAACCAAGGGATTTGGAGCTTAGCATTTTACAGGAACAGTATTAAAACTACGTCTGCAGCAGCAGAACTGAAATGAATATAAGATTAGGTTCTTCCAATCTGTCAAAATAAATTTATTTGGAATTGTGAGCAATATAAACTCTGTAAGTTCCAGTCTCTGACTATTTCTAATACATGTTAGGATTCTACCCAATGATTTGGGCAGGTATAAGAAGTAGTTTATGATGCTACATGCCTCTCTTACTTTCAATGTATTTGGGACTCCTTTGTCAGTTTTATAAGTGGTGTCTTCTTTACAGTAACTTTTGTGAACAATACTTAGAACAGTGTTTTCATAATCTTAAAGGCCATATAGCAGAGTGGTTAATGGTTGAGAGTATGGGCTCTGCAGCCAGAGTAACTTTGTTTGAACCCAGGCTTCATAATGTAGGAGCTCTCTAATGTTGGGCAAATTACTTCTGTGTGCCTCAGCTTCCTTATCTGTCAAAAGAGGAGGTTATTAGTGCTGCCTTTTAAGCTTGTTTCAAAGATTAAATAATTTATTCTATATATAGCACATAGAAAAGTGACTGACATGGTAAGGGCTTCATTCTCTAGCAAGAACCTCAAGAATAAGAGAAAGGGGCAAGAAGGAGACAAGAGCCAAGAAACCACCACAGCCACTGTTACCATGCAGTGGAATGGAGGAGAACTAGCTAATATTTATCTCACTAGTTCATGTCTCAACAGTTGAGAAACAGAGATTTGTGCTTCTCAAACGTGAATGTGCTTATGTTACCTAGAGAGCTTGTTAAAATGTGGATTTTTATCCATTAGGTCCAAGGTGCAGCTGGAGGTTCTGCATTTCTTTTTCTTTTTTCTTTTCTTTACTTTTTTTTTTTTTTTTTTTTTTTTTGACCGAATTTTTTTTTTTTATCCCGGCTGGAGTGCAGTGGTGCAATCTCCCTTCACTGCAAGCTCCACTTCCCGGGTTCACACCATGCTCCTGACTCAGCCTCCCAAGTAGCTGGCACCCACCACCACGCCCAGCTAATTTTTTGTATTTTTAGTAGAGACGGGGTTTCACCGTGTTAGGCAGGATGGTCTCAATCTCCTGACCTCGTGATCTGCCTGCCTCAGCCTCCCAAAGTGCTGGAATTACAGGCGTGAGCCACTGCGCCCAGCTGAGGTTTTGCATTTCTGATAGGCTCTCAGGTGATGCTGATGCCACTGGTCTGAAGATCACCCTTTGAGGAGCAAGAGTTTAGAGAAAACCTGTTCCTGAATGCCACATGGTCTCTTTCTTAAGGTTGAGCTCTCCAGGGATCTACTTACGAAGCTCTTTTGTCATTTTTGGTCATGGGTCATGAGTCAAGAAAACATTTGAAAATAGATGTTGCTTCAAGGAAAGTGGTATAGGTATTCGATGTTGCATTACATGAAATATTTTGAATTCTTAAGCATTTGCTCATTTTCCCCACTCAGGATCCAAAATTGATTTTTCTTTTCAGATCATTAATTATAAAATAAAAGATTGAGTTTTTTAAGGTAGGCAGAATGTCTCCATTTGCTTTCCAAATAGGGATGGAATCAGCAAAAGCAAACATCTTCTTGTCATATGATGACCGTCCCCTTCCCAAACAACCAGTCCTTTAATTCTAACCTCATGCACATTTCAAGAGAAATGTAAAGCAGATGGTTGTGTTCCACTGATACATAAATCACAGAAATTTCTCATAAATTTTTTTTGATTGTTAAAAAGCTTCAAACTGCCAGGCAGTGTTTTGCTTAAACAAAAGATGGGCCTGAACAAACCGCTAAGTGGAACAGCATTCAGGTTTCAAAAGCTTAAATTTAGTCAAATGATTTCCTTACTATCTTCTATAGATACTTCTTCATAAAAATTCAAGATATGCAGAGACTTGAACACTATGTGTGTGTGCTTTAAAATGTCTACAAGCGAAATCAACAAGTATCATTCCTGTTCTTGAACAACAGAGAGACCTCCATTTCCCACCAAGTTACTTGTGACTAATTCTTACTTACTAATTCTACCAAGATCATAAAGCAGTGCCTTACAGTAAGAGTTGGCAAACTTTTTCTGTAAATGGCCAGATAGTAAATATTATAGATTTTGTTGCTCATTCAGTATACTAGTTTGCTAAGGCAGCTGTAACAAAGTACCACAAACTGGGTGGTTTAAACAATAAAAATGGGTTGTCTTACAGTTCTGGAGGACAGACATCTGAGATCAAGGTATTGGCAGGGTTGGTTCTTTCTGAGGGCTGCAAGAATCTGTTCCACGCCTCTCTTCTAGCTTGTGGTGGTTTGCTGGCAATCTTTGACATTCCTTGACTGCATCAC
This sequence comes from Papio anubis, assembly GCF_008728515.1. Classification (NCBI taxonomy): domain Eukaryota; kingdom Metazoa; phylum Chordata; class Mammalia; order Primates; family Cercopithecidae; genus Papio; species Papio anubis. Next base: position 101,193 of record NW_022163367.1, on the reverse strand, counting down.
TTCAATCTCTGTCTGTCTCTTCACGTGACATTATCCCCGGGTGCATATCTGTGTCCAAATTCACCCTTTTTAGAAGGATACCAGTCATGTTGAATTAGGGGCCCACCCTACTCCAGTATGACCTCATCCTAACTTCACTAATTACATCTGCAAAGACCCTATTTCCAAATAAAGTCACGTTCAAAGGTATTGGGGGCTAGGACTTCAACATATGAATTTGGGTGGGGTTTGGGAAGGACACAATTCAACCCGTAACAGTCTCTGTCAATAACATATGGTATTTGTCTCAGCTATTCAACTCTGCCCTTGAATTGCAAAAGCATCTATGGAAAAATACATAAACAAATGGGCATGGCTGTGTTACAGTAAAGCTATACTTACGTATTTTTTAATAGATGGTAAGCCTGTAGGCAGTAGTTTTTGAACATTTGCCTTAGAGTGTCTCTGATCCTTTGTGGATATGAAAAAGAAAAAAAAACATGAGGAGATTTGGCACTTGGCACAGAAGAGGAGAAAAAACTTTACAAGTTTTCAAAATGCCTATTTTATATTTGGAATTTTAGTCATAATGCTTTACATTTAGCTTTAATATCTTATCTCTACATTCAAATATACTCTGGATTTGTGTACACAGTTTCAATTAAGCAAACTGATATAAATTTTATAATGGTGACTCTAGTAAACATGATACACTTTGTCTTCAGACTGCTACTAAGTTCTAGAATGACAGCAAAACAGGCTTTTCCATTTAACATTATACCTGTATGGTTTGATTTTTTGGTATGAATATGTCTGAAACATGAATAATTGCTTGTGATTTATAATGTATTTAGAAATGTATCTATGTTTATCCTCTGTGAATACATGTGTATATTCCTTTCCCTTTAATTAATATTTCTAGAGTACCTACAGGCAGTGTATTAGACTGTATACAATGAATCCTGCATAAGACACATTGTTTCCAAAGACTTATACCCTCCTAGAAGATATATACACAAAGAAAACAGACAGCATATGACATATGTTCAAGCATCATCCAAAGATTTACATACACAACTGCTATGTAGAGGACATTGCTTTGTTCGCTTGAGTCCATATAAATGCATATATGTAAATCTCACATCTTCATTTATAATGCATCTTTACTTGGAACCTTAATGGAATCAAATTAGAGCGTTCTGTATAGGGTCATAGATGTAAGAGCACATTAAAAGGCTTTCATGGAAAACTTGAAGGTTGACTATGCAGTAAAGAAAAGATTCAATCAGGCACATACTGTACGTTTTGCAATAGTAACAAAGGTCATGCTACCATTATATTAAAACTTAGATCCAGTTTATTTTATATATATTAAAATGCTATGCCTCTGGAACTCTTCCTCCACATAGTTATACAGATAGCTAGAGTCAGGGGTCAGCATCTGCGTGAAATTTTGAAGTAACATATGTGCAAGTAGTAACCGGTGTTACTGCGGATGAAATGAACCCCACCCACAGGTATCAGTATTGGATATTGGGGGTTCATTCAGCTTCAGCAAAGGTGCCCCATAAAATCACTTATCTGAAGTGCCCCAAGATTGGCCTTGTATTTAGAAGCTGAAAGAAAATACCCGCTAGATTATATAAATTATAAAATAGGTCAAATTGGGAGATCAAATGAGTAGATCACGTGCTTTTAATTAGGTTTTTACCTTAAAGGTTTTCAGTTCAGACAGAGATATTCAGAGCAAGTACCAACTATGCTGACATATATGAAATGCTGTATGACCGAAATGTCAGATGTATATGGCTTTAATAATTTTAACCATTTTAGGTCCAAAGATTACTTTTAAAATCGCAATTAATAGAGTATTCTCTTTGGAATTATGAAAGCACTATCACATTTCCTGACTAAAGACCATGACTTCCAATAACACAAGCCAACATCTGCCTTTACACATACCACATCTGGGTTGACTTTATATTGCTCAAAATAAGATTTGAACATTGGTAGTGAAACCAGAATTTACCTTACAAATAAAACAATAAAGCATCCCTACACTATTTTTAACCTAGAAACTCTGTGAATCTCTTAGATTCTCTGGTCTGTAGTTTAGAAGCCATTGTCCTATCCTAAGAATCTTCCACACATTTGTTTGGAGATGGGGCAATTTCTCTCACTTCTTTCTGCGTTTACTTAAATAAAGGAAAGGGGCTTCCATCTTCCCATAGAACTAAAAAAGAAAATGAAACTAAATGGCTTTTTTTCTTCTCAACACTTTGCAAACTTTGACTAGGAAATGAAGCACTACAGTGTGTCAATGAAGAATAATGATAATATTAATAATGATGGTGATGATAACGATAATGATGAATTAGGCAGTATAATTCTCTTCTTCTTCTAAGTCTGAAAACTGAAGCAAAATGATGAAGTGCCTTTCCCAAGATCAGCAGCTCCACAATGAGAACTTGGGCTTGTCCTCCCTCACACGTCTTCTTCAGAGGAGAACAAATATCACTAATGTTCATCCGCGCCAGGAGAAAACCATACTGGCCCATTCAATGGCCAATTAGAATAAATTGTATATTAAGAAAAATATGATAGGTAATACAAAAATCAAAAGCTCTCCAAAGAAAAGGAACAAAAAACCTGAATAAATAAGCTTAACGGTCCATTGTTTGTGGGGAAAATGATGAAATTATCATCAAAATATCCTATGAATTGAGAATGAAGATACATTTTTATGTAGAAAGATTTTTACAAAAGAAAAATAAAAAATTCTACCCAGAAAAGTAAGACTCTTCTAGGACAGGTATTAGTTTTTGTTAAAGGGGTATCAGTCTCTTTCTGATAATAGAAACGAATATACTTTATATGAATCTTAGTAAACTAGTCAATTATGATTCTTCATCCTAACCCATATTTAAGAGAATGTTTGTGACTGGGCTAAGGATTTGTACATTAAAACTGTCTATACAGAAGAGTGTTCTAATTATCACAGAATTGGCCCCACAAAATCTGAATCATTCAGGTGAAAACATTCTCTTTATTTAAGAGCAATTTAGAGACACAGGTTAACAATAAATACTATAACACATCTTTTTGCCTGCAAAAAACAAACAAACTCATCTAAATATCAATCTGCAGATGCCAAACCTGTGTTTAAACAATGTGTTAATCTTCTTCCTCTGACAAAACTCTGGGTGAGGTATTGTTTCCACATTCAGGGACATTAGCCCAGTAATGCAGGAAAAAAAAAAAAAAAATTCATTTGGACATTGCATCTTTCAGACATTCCCTTCTTTTATTGATTTGTTTTCTCCTGTCCCTTTTCTCCTTCTTTTGTTTCCTTATCATAGCTTCAGGTTATTACGTGCAAAGTATTGATGGGAATGGATGGTTTTGGTCGATGGAGAGCTAATGCATCCCTAATCCCACTATTGTTGTAGAGTTATGCTTTCCTCTGGTCTCTGATGGGGGAAAAGGTGCAGAGCTGTTGATCCTAGTTTTATTTGTCACAAACCCATCCATCAATCAAGCGCAAGCATGTCTGAATGCTGAATGGCATGGGGGTCTCAGCTGAAAAAATTCGATAACTGTATTGTCAGGTCTCTCACTCTTTTTTTGATAAGAAATACATTTGACTGAAATAGATAAGCATGCAACTACTAAAGTCTTGAAGAGAGAGAATGACATATTGGCACCAAAGGTTATATATCTTTGGTATTAATGATACTTATGCGTAAATAAAACAGGAGGGGGCAGCTACAGCTAGAGACATACAACATCCCTAAAGCTTGGTGATGTTTAAGTATCGTTGCTCTACTATTGTGTGGATTTTCGAATATTAATCTGACCATATTTCACAGTCGACAACTCTGGTTAAAATGCAAGTCAATCTGCAGTTGGCAAAGGTGGTGTGGTTCAGGGAATGGAATATCACTTGTTTACACGGATCTGGACATTAGGCGGATCCTTTGTTGTTATATACAGTAGGTAATTCCATGGCATATTTTTGTGTATGTGTGAACTCATATGTTCACATCTGTCTCATCTTGCAAGTGAAAGCATTTGGGGGGGAAATAAGCTTTAATTATTTTAAACTGGGAATATATATGCATGTAATTTCAATAGTGAATTAACTTATAATTACAGTATCAAAAATTGTTTCTGGTGTCGCTTTTATTCTAATTCTAAATTAGGTATTTTAATATAACATAATTAAAATTAATATTTTAAACTCATCTTTTCAGTTATATAAATTTTTCTACTCATAAGTATTTCAAGATAATTGCATTTAGAAATAGTAAAAACATTAAAAACAACACTAGTATAATACAATTTTAAGGGCAAAATTAATCAGCAAATCAGAACATTTTTAAAAACTAGTTTATTTTCTTGTCATAATATGTTAGAGAAGACAAGTATTTTTTAAATGACCTAAAAAAAAAAGCCCATCAAGAAAAGCAACAAAAAGACAGCCTTGAATTAGAGGGCATGAAGATGAATGTTTTGTAGCCTTAAGTATCCCATGTTATGAAAGTAAGCCATTTTTTTCTCTGTTCAGTGACTAGGGGCTAAAAAACTGCAAAAAAAAAAAAAAAAAAAAAAAATCAATGTGGGAATGCTTTAGATTTGTTGGGTAAATTACATGTGCTTGGCTGCTCCATTGTATCTGCCCTATATTCTACACAAGATAACTTTAGATGGAACTGTCACATAATGCATATACTTCACATTGATTTTTATACATTTAACAGAATTTCAATTGAACTCCATAATAAAGCCAGAAGAGAAATGATATCTCCCTCACATTCCTAATGCCTGAATTATTTTTGAAATTAATTAAGTAGAAGTTCCCAGTTTTAAAGTCATGGTGGAAGGCAAAAAAAAAAAAAAAAAAAAATCAAATTTGGTTTCTAATTCTCCTCACCTTCTGTTTTTCTGTTTTCTTTTCAGTTATTTACATTTCATCTTAACTTCCCCACCTCTTTAAAAACATGTTAGTTCTTAAAGACTTTCCAGGAGGGCCCATGAACCAGCAAATGAGAGATAGCTAAACCTTTGGGACTTGTGGGAGTTCCAAACATTGATCTTTCTGTTGACATCCTTTTGGGTTTCTAGCTTGCTCTTGTTTTGCCTCACTTTCCAATGATTTTTCGCATTACTGGGAAGTCTGATCCTGTTTAAATAAAGTATCTGGCCGGGCGCGGTGGCTCAAGCCTGTAATCCCAGCACTTTGGGAGGCCAATACGGGCGGATCACGAGGTCAGGAAATCGAGACCATCCTGGCTAACACGGTGAAACCCCGTCTCTACTAAAAAAATACAAACAAATAGGCGGGCGAGGTGGCGGGGGCCTGTAGTCCCAGCTACTCGGGAGGCTGAGGCAGGAGAATGGCGTAAACCCGGGAGGCGGAGCTTGCAGTGAGCTGAGATCCGGCCACTACACTCCAGCCCGGGAGACAGAGCGAGACTCCGTCTCAAAAAAAAAATAAAAATAAAAATAATTTAAAATAAATAAATAAATAAAGTATCTGATGCCACCATAAGGGTTTGAGCAAGAGTTCAAGGAGTCCTTGGTTATCCCAAGGACAGCCTTTCTCAGCCTGACCTTACTATAGAGACCCCAAACAGTCCTAGTGGGGAAAGAAGCAAGTTAGCCCCTACTCAGAAAAATACTAGAAAATTGCTCAAACAACTCTGCATACCGAGGTCTTCGGCTCTAGACAGAAATGTAATGCAGCTTCTACATACCTTGAGAATAAGGATTTATTGAATTTGGGGTGGCAGTTCCAGATTGAGTGCCCAAGGGGAATGTAGACTTTGTAATTTCACCCAGGATAATGAGAAACTACAGCAACATCAAGAATTCAAGAAACTACCTTGAGATTTGGCAATGTTGGGACTCCCCTCATCAAGAAATGACTTGGGAAGAAGGATAAAATGTGGGATGAAAGAGATTAATGTTCTGATGGCATTTTGAAACTATTACTGAAATATTTTAGAAAATGTAAAATATTGTAAAGAAAATAAAAGAAAAAGAAAAAGAAAAGAAAATCAGGCTGGGCGCGGTGGCTCATGCCCGTAATCTCAGCACTTTGGAAGGCCGAGGCGGGTGGATCACCTGAGGTCAAGGGTTCAAGACCAGCCTGGCCAACATGATAAAACCCTGTCTCTACTAAAAATACGAAATTAGCCAGGCGTGGTGGCACATGCCTGTAATCCCAGCTACTTGGGAGGCTGAGGCAAGTGACTTGCTTGAACCCAGGATGTGGAAGTTGCAGCTAGCTGAGATCGTACCATTGCACTCCGGCCTGGGTAACAAGAGTGAGACTACATCTCAAAAAAAGAAAAGAAAATAATTCATAGTGCCATCACCCACAAGTGGCATTTGTTGCTCTTCTATAATATATGACATGTTATACAATGTAATATTGAGAGACAAATAACTGACTTCATGTTTCATAGGAATATTTTAATTATGGCCAATTCCACATTAATAATTACATTCCAAACCTTCTCTGATTAAAGAAAAATCATTTGATAAGACTCCATATGATAAACGGATTAATTTTTCCAAGTAAACATAGAGATGTAACACAAGCAAAAACTCTAATCCCATATTTAAACGTTATAGACTAATTGTAATGTTTATATGGAAGAATAAATGTATGATCAAAGTCCAAAAAGTGTTTAAAAAGAATAAAAATGAGAAAGGACTGGTACCAGGTGGCAAAGTATATTGTAAAGCTTCAGTAATTAAACAGTTTGTTTTCTCGGAATTTGTGTCCCCAGTTCTGATAATGTTCACTCTTAAATTGTAATGTTCTATGTCCTAAAGCACTCTCCAAACCTCAAGGTGAAGAAAATAGGCAAAGCAATAGCAGCAATGACAAGAGACCTTTTTTTTTTTCCTACTGGTATACCTCGGATTTTCCCCTTGGCAGAGAACTAAAGGGAAATGACAGCTATCATAGGATCACATAAAGAACTGAGAAATTTTTTCTTTCTTTCTCTTTTTTTTTTTTTTTTTTTTAAAGACAGGGTCTTACTCAGTCACCCAGGCTAAAGTGCAGTAGTGCAATCACAGCTCATTGTAGCCCCAACCTTCTGGGCTCAAGCAGTCCTCCTACTTCATCCTCCCAAGTATGTGCCACTATGCCTGGCTACTTTTTTAATTTTTGTAGAGACAGGGTCTTACTATGTTGCCCAAGCAGGTCTCGAACTCCTGGGCTCAAACAATCCTCCTGCCTCAACCTTCCAAAGTGCTGTGATTACAGGTATGAGCCACCATGTCTGGCCAAGAAACCTTGATACCTATCTATTGTCCCATCTTACAGAACTGACAAAATTCATTTCAAAAGGGCATGTAGAGAAATTTTTTTATGCTCTCCCCAATTTTTGTCTCTATTGCATTAGTTATAATTCTGGTAGCTGTGCCTTAAAAAAGTTAACAGTGTTCCCCCAAAGAGTTAAAACTCTAACACCTTTGTAATTATTTTAAAACTAACCTTTGAAGAAAAGAGAGGAAGACAACTCTACACAAAAAGCTCACTCAAGCATTTTTGGAACTGATTATAGAAAAAGAATTGTCGTATATGTTTATATATAAAGAAGTGGGAATTATTACATGGCTTTTAGGCCTGACCCTCGTTCATGAATTTTCCAAATTCTACCAAAACAGTGAAACAGACAAATCAGTAGAATAGAATAGAGTCTGGAAAAAGACTCTGGGAATTTGGTATTAGTAAAAGAGAGATCTTAAATAAGCAAAGTTGCTTTTATATACTACTGGTATGAATGCAAAATTGGTAAGCCAATTTAGAAGCCAATTTTGCAGTGCCTATTAAAATAAAAGACATGCATTGACCCAACAATGCATTGACCCAAAATTTCACTTCTCCATATCTCCCTGAGAAACATTGGCACATGTTCATAATAAGACAGTACAATGATGTTGCAATGGTTGGAATAGTAAAAAATCAGAAACTCCAAATGACTATCAATAGGGGACTGGCTAAAAAAACTATGCCAGAACCATACTATGAATATGATGCATAAGTAGAAAAAGATAAGATAGGGCTCTCTGCACTGGCACAAAAAAATTTCCAAACTGTATCACTGAGTGGGAAAAAAAAGCAAACTTCAGAATATTGCTACACAAGGTATCATATGCTGAGGTAAATATACCTCATATATACATGTATAAAAACTCTGTCAATACCATTAAAAAAGCATAAACTCTCACTAATCTTTGTCTACCCAAATCATACATGAAAATATATTTTTATGAATTAAGAACTTAATGACATTTTTAAAACTATAAAAATTACTAAAAATAAATATACAAATACATATATATATATAAAAAACCTTAGCATGACACCAAGGCCAGAAACAATAAAGAAAATTTCTGGCAGCATTAACTTTATAACAAATAACAAGAATGACAAACTTCTGTATATCAAATAATGCCACAACAAAAATTTTTTTTAAAAATTTGGAGGGAGTTTAAGTGGCTACAGTATCTTTTCAAAAAAAATTTACCAGTATGTATATTTAAAATGCACATAGCTTGTACCCTAGTAATTTGACTTACAGGGACTTATGCCAAAAAAAATTGTAGATGTTGCCAATTGTGTGTGTAAAAAGACGTTTAGCACAATATTTTGTGTTTACAGTTGCATATAAAAGGGAGAGGATAAAATGCCCACCAAGAAGAAAATGGCTAAATAGATTATGGTACTTCCATATGCTAGAACACAATACAGCCATTAAGATAGATAATAGTCAACGCTTTGCATCCAGTTCCATATCTGTGAGTTCATCCAACAGCAGATCAAAAATATTAAGGAAATACAACTAAAAATAACAATACTGCAATTAAAAATGTAAATCTTGGCTGGATGCGGTGGTTCATGCCTATAATCCCAGCATTTTGGGAGGCTGAGACAGATGGATCACTTGAAGTCAGGAGTTTGAGACCAGCTTGGCCAACATGGTGAAACCCAGTCCCTACTAAAAATACAAGAACTAGCCAGATGTGGTGGCAGACGCCTGTGGTCCCAGCTACTTGGGAGGTTGAGGCAGGAGAATCACTTGAACCTGGGAGGCAGAGGCTGCAGTGAGCTGAAATTGTGCCACTGCACTCCAGCCTGGACAACACAGTGAGACTCTGTCTCAAAAAATATATATATATATATATGTTATATATATATTTATATATATGTATTTATATATCTTAAAATATAGTATAGCAATGATTTACATAGTATTTACATTGTGTTAGGTACTATAAGTAATCTAAAGATTATTTAATATATATGGGAAGATGTGCACAGGTTATATGCAAACAATTCCCCATTTTATAGAACTGCTTAACATTCTGAAGAATGGGGGCTTTCCTGGAACCAATCTCCAGCAGATTCCAAGTGATAACTGTATTAACTTTTATTAAGTTCCATCAGCAAAGGTCCATTTCTGAGTTAAACATGTTATCTCATCCAATCCTTTCAACAATGCTTTGAGGTAGGTATCATCAGAATTCTCATTTTAAAGATGATAGGGCTGAGACTCAGAGAGATTAAGTGCCCCCAAAACATAGAACTGTCTCAATCCAAAACTGAAATTTTTGGAAGATTTGTATGTACTAACATGGAAAGATGTTAGTGAAACACTGATATTAAGAAAAAAGAAGTTAAAAAAGAAGAAAAAGGAAGTTATAGTATATATACTGTAAAGACATTTACGTGAAACAATGTAAAAGTACAATGGGAAGACATAAACATGTCAGTGTGGTTGTGTCTGTAGATGGATGAGGGGCTTATAGGGGCTCCCTGTCTTCTTTTTACTTAACTATATTTTCTAAATTTTTTTTCAGCAAGGTACACATGTGGCACTTTTAAAAATAATTAAAGTAGATAATTCTAGGATAAAACCAGTAATGTTGAAATGTAGAGCAATGAATATTATTATTATTGTAGCAAAGATAGGTATTTAAAATTCAGTGTTTTGAGACTTCTAATGATTTTGACTGGAGAACACATTCCTATCTGTAGAGGTTAGAATATGAAAAGGCAGCTGGCCTTTTTTAATGATAAAAAAATTAGTATATCAAGTAAGATATAAAAATTATTTATTCCTATGTTCTAATTACCTAGAAGTTCAAATACTATTTTTAAGTACTTTGGTGTTTTTGTTTATTTATTTGTTTGGAGATAGGGTCTCACTCTGTCACCCAGGCTGGATTGCAGTGGCACTAATACGGCAGCCTCAACCTCCCTGGCTCAGGTGAACCTCCTACCTCCACCTCCCGAATAGCTGGGACTACAGGTATGCACCACCATGCCCAGGTACTTTTTTATAGAGATGGAGTTTCACCATGTTGCCCAGGCTGATCTCAAACTCCTGGACTCCAGTGATCTGCCCGCCTTGGCCTCACAAAGTGCTGGGATTACAAGTGTGAGCCACCACACCCAGCCTGTTTTTAAGTACTGTAAAATAACAATTTATGAACATGAATTGTGGGTTTCTTAACAAAAAGGATGAACAAAGCAAGTTACCCTAAACCTATTGTCTCTATTTTTCAAAAACCATCCTTTGAGATCAGACACATTTTGTTTCCAGGCAATATGCTAAGTGGGAAATGCCTAGTCCAGTGGGCTGAGCCTGTCAGATCAATACAATGGAATTTGTAGTTGTCACTTGCAGGGGTGTGCTACCTGAGGCAAAATAACTGTCAAGCACCAACCTCTAACTCAGCTATAATCCTATCAAATACTCTTGCCTTTTCTTTGCTCTTTCTTATGCTTTTCTTTCTTTCATTTTTTTTTTTTTAATCTTAGTGAAATCAGGTTAAAATGGGTATCAGGAAAACTTGAAGACTGTAGCAAGAAAATGTAGTCCTATACTTTCTATGGCAGAAATATTAAATGGGACCCAAGGTATTGAATACCTTTTTTCACTCCTGTTGCCCAGGCTGGAGTGCAATGATGCAATCTCAACTCACTGCAACGTCCACCTCCTGGGTTCAAGCGATTCTCCTCCCTCAGCCTCCTGAGTAGCTGGGATTAGAGGCATGCGCCACTAGGCCAGGCTAATTTTGTATTTTTAGTAGAAATGGGGTTTCTGCATGTTGGTCAGGCTGGTTTCAAACTCCTGACCTCAGGTGATCCACCCACCTCGGTCTCTCAAAGTGGTGGGATTACAGGCATGAGTCACTGTGCCCAGCTGAATACCTTCTTCATCCTATAGTGAGAATAAAAGCTAGCACTGCAACCTAGGTTGCCTGATTCCTGCTGGCACCGAGTTCTTTGACAGGACAACACTAAGTAACATTCAATCGGAGGGGGCTTGTGCCCATAATAACACAGATGTTTTGCCTATGTGGATAATGGCAGTGGAGGTGAGGATAGGGTGAAGAGACAGAGATGTGGACTAACTGTAGACATGTAAGCTTTAACAACAGCAATCAGAGTCACTTTCTTTTTCCTTAACCACATTTTCCTGAGAATGACAAGCCAATGGTTCCTGTGTTATAGACTCTGAAATGCCATATCCTAAGGAAGGTTTCTATTCGTGGAAAGCCAAGGACTGGGGAAAAAAGAGTGCTTGATTTTTTTTTTTTTTTTTTTTTTGAGACGTAGTCTTGTTCTGTCGCCCAGGCTGGAGTGCAGTGGCGCAATCTCCCCTCACTGCAAGCTCCACCTCCCGGGTTCACACCATTCTCCTGCCTCAGCCTCCTGAGTAGCTGGGACTATAGGCGCCCGCCACCATGCCCAGCTAATTGTTTTGTATTTTTAGTAGAGCTGGGGTTTCACCATGTTAGCCAGGATGGTCTCGATCTCCTGACCTCATGATCCGCCCGCCTTGGCCTCCCAAAGTGCTGGGATTACAGGCATGAGCCACCATGCCCTGCCGATGATTTTTTAATTTTCATTTGCACTTTGACTAAAAAGTTATCTAAGAGTGAATTGAGGATAAAGAGGCACGTACACATATGATTGGAGGGAAACAGTCCTCTTGCCTCAGAAATATGTCCTCTAGTGACTTGCTGACATACTTGATATGCCCACAGTGAAGAATAATTCGTTGGAGACAAAGAATTATCTGCGTATTCAATGTTGAAAAAATATTAAGAATGCATTTACCAAACCTATCCTTCACACCCCCCCTAAAAAAAAGTGATGACTGAATAATAAAGAGTCTCTATCCCAAAGAAATTTAAACTCTAGATAGGAGTCAGACAAGAAATAAGGCAATTTAAATAAAGAGTGATGTGGGCCAGATGCAGTGGCTCATATCTATAATCCTAGCACTTTGAGAGGCCGAGGCAGGAGGATTGCTTGAGTCCAGGAGTTCCAGACCAGCCTGGGCAACATAGTGAAACCCCCAACTCTACGAAAAATTTTTATTTTTTTATTTTTTTATTTTTATTTATTTATTTATTATTATTATTTTTTGAGACGGAGTCTCGCTCTGTCGCCCAGGCTGGAGTGCAGTGGCCGGATCTCAGCTCACTGCAAGCTCCGCCTCCCGGGTTCAGGCCATTCTCCTGTCTCAGCCTCCTGAGTAGCTGGGACTACAGGCGCCTGCCACCTCGCCCGGCTAGTTTTTTGTATTTTTTAGTGGAGACGGGGTTTCACCGTATTAGCCAGGATGGTCTCGATCTCCTGACCTCGTGATCTGCCCGTCTCGGCCTCCCAAAGTGCTGGGATTACAGGCTTGAGCCACCGCGCCCGGCCGAAAAATTTTTAAAATGAGCTAGGCATGGTGGCACACACCTATAGTCCCAGATACTCAGGAGATTGAGGCAGGAGGATTGCTTGATTCCAAGAGGTCGAGGCTGCAGTGAGCTGTGATCACATCACTCCAGCCTGGGTGACAGAGTAGGACCTTGTCTCAAAAGTAAAAGAAAGGAAGGGGGGAGGGGAAGAAAGGGAGAAAGAAAGAAGAAAGAGAGAGAGGGAGGGAAGGAAGGAAGGAAGGAAGGAAGAAAGGAAGGAAGGGAGGGAGGGAGGGAGGGAGGGAGGAAGGAAGGGAGGGAGGTGTTAGCACAAGGTGAGGATATTTATCACTCAGGAGAACGGGAAGATGAGACATACCAATCAATGAGCATAGATATGGTGGAACCCAGAATTGGAAAAAGTGGCAAGAAGCTAGAGAGTACATAGCAGAGAGTAAGGGCTAACACAAAGGGCCCTTTTTAATCCTGAGGAGAAGGAGGAGAGCCTTTGAAGGGTTTAAGCTGGTGGGGAAGGGTGGGGTGAGTAGGGATGAGAAGAAAGATGACATATGAATATATTATATTTATGCTTATATAATAATGGAGAGAAAAATGCATAAAGCTATTAACAGTCATTAACATACTTGAAGAATTTGTTTTAAAAAACAATTGTCAGAGGGAAACATTCAGAAATTCATCTCAAAATTACATTCTTGTTCTAAAATGTGGAAAACCCAGAGCTACAAAATCTTGACAGAATATGTATCTATTTGAGAAGTCAAAACTCTTGTACACACACAAAAAGTAAAGTGCACATGTTAACCTATGGGGTGGTGATTTCTATGTAGCAGTGTCTTAGGAAAAGGTATGCTCCAGAAAAAATTAAAGCAGCCTCCAAAGGCCTCATGGAGGAGAGGAAAGAAGACTTTCTGAGGAGAGACAGTGAGGACAAGGGTTTTCTTGGGAGGGTGGGGCAGGGTAGATGGAATTTGTGTTCAAAACCAAAGGCTTGTGACATTTCTTGTTTGTTTGTTTGTTTGTTTGTTTGTTTTTGTTTGTTTGAGACAGGGTCTCAGTTGTTGCCTAGGCTGGAGTATAGTGGTGCAATCACAGCTCATTGCAGCTTTAACCTCCCAGGCTCAAATGATCCTCTCACCTCAGCCTCCAGAGTAGCTGGGACTATAAACACATACTCCACCACACCTGGCTTTTTTTCCTTCTTTCTTTCTTTTCTTTCTTTCTTTCTTTTTTTTTTTTTTTTTTCGTAGATACAGGGGCTCACTATGTTGCCCAGGCTGGTCTCAAACTCCTGGGCTCAAGCAATCCCCCTGTCTCAGCTTTCCAAAGTGCTGGAATTTCAGGCATGAGCCACCACGCCCAGCCTTGACATTCTTGAAACCTTAACTGAGTCCTGGACCAGATGGTTTTCATGTATGCGGTAAAAATAGATGGAAACAACTTGTCTCCAAAGACCTTCAGTTATCTGGTAGGAAAAGAGAAGATACTGGTTTAAATGGAATAGAAGCTTTGTTGAAGGGCAGTTCAGAGCAAGGGAATCCTCAGGGTAGGGGGTGGGGGCTGGGACTGGGAGGAAAGGAACTGCATGACCAGTGTGCAACTTGAGGGTTCTGAGAGAGTAGAGACCAATCAGAACTCTGAAACACACTTGATCACTTCACAGTATTTGTCCTACTGATCTGGCCAAAGATACACACATACATGTGCATACACACATATACACACACACACACACACATTTAATGCCTTCTGACTGCAGTGTACCATAGAAGTATACATAGATTGTCCTCAGATGGAAAAACAGCCTATAGAATGCTTCGTTACAATGTGTTTGTATTTTAGCTAGAGTTGCCTTCCAAAGACCTTACTGTTAAGAAACAATCAAAGTGAGAGCCCTCCTTTGCTATGAACAAAGAAGTTTGAAAAAAGATTCCTTTGGTTTGTGTGTCATTTAGTTGAAGGATGTTTGTTATGGAAAATGTAGTTGTGAAAGTCGTAACAGGCATCCTGAACCTTGACTTAAAGGGTTTGCTTTCTACATAAGAAATCGTTATCTATTTGTTATATTACATTTATTTAAATCATTATCTATTTATTATATTGAATTTGTAATGTATAGAAAAATATAAAGGAAAAAATTATTCATAGTTGACCACAGCTAACATTTAAATGTAATTTCTTTCAATTCTATATATTTTAGCCAGTTATCTCATTGAAGCTGAGCTTTTTATTTATTGATAGATACTTTCAGGTTTCCCCTCTGATCACAAAGGCCAGAGGACTCTGTTTACTGACCCAGGTTTCTGGCCTGCTAACCTAAAGTCCTGTGTTTACGTTCCGGGTAACACAGATTTTAGGTTTTGAACTGAAAAGAACCTAAGGGATTAAGGTAATTGACCTAGAACAGTGGCTCTCCAAGTGTAGACCTCAGACATGCAGCTGTGACTTCACCTGTGAGGTGGTTGGAAATGCAAAACCAAAGGTCCCTCCCAACTTGCTGCATATGAAGCTCTGGGGATGGTGCCCAGAAAAGAGTGGGGTCTTGTGGGGGAGGGGGAAGAGTTTTGTTTTGTTTTGTTTTGTTTTTTGAGACAGAGTTTTGCTCTTGTTGCCCAGGCTGGAGTGCAATGGTATGATCTCAGCTCACTGCAACCTCCGCCTTCCAGGTTCAAGCGATTCTCATGCCTCGGCCTCCTGAGTAGCTGAAATTATAGGCACCTGCCACCACGCCCGGCTAACTTTTGTATTTTTAGTAGAGATGCGGTTTCACCATGTTGGCCAGGCTGGTCTCAAACTCCTGACCTCATGTGATCCACCCACCTCAGCCTCCCAAAGTTCTGGGATTACAGGCATGAGCCACCGTACGTGGCCAGAAAAGAGTGTTTTAACAAGCCCTCCAGGTAATTCTTATGTATGGTCAAGTTTGAGGACAAATCCCAGAGAGCACATAACAAGCTAGTAATCATCACAAATCCACAGCAAGCCCTAGGAATAACATGTTCCATGGTGATTCCCCTCACTCACACAGTGACTTGCAAAGAGTAGGTACTTAAAGTTTGTTGTCTGGGGGTGGTGGCTCACACTTGTAATCCCAGCACTTTGAGAGGCTGAGGAGAGCGAATCCCTTGAGTCCAGGAGGTCGAGACCAGCCTGGGCAACATGGTGAAACCTCTCTCTACAAAAATACAAAAAATTAGTCAGGCATGGTGGCCCACACCTGTAGTTCCAGCTGCTCCAGAGAATGAGATGGAGGATCGCTTGAGCTCTGAAGCTCTGGAGGCTGCAGTGAGCCATGATCGTGCCACTGCACTCCAGCCTGGGTGACAGAGACTCTGTCTCAAAAAAATAAAATTAAAATCATAAAATAAAATAAAATATGTTGACTAAAAGAACGCTCTCCTAAATTTCCCCAAATCTGTAAACCCTTTCCCATGCCCTTCTGAAGAGCTGCCACCTAAATTTGCCCTTGAAACAGACTATCCTTTTATTTTCCCCAAACTTTCCTTTGACCCCTTCTAAAGAAAAAACTAAATACCATATAATTTTCTTCTTATCTTTCCTGGTTCCAGGCCCTTGCTACTTGAAATGTAGGCAGCAGACCAGCAGCAGGGCATCACCTGGCAGCTTGCTAGAAATGTAGAATCTCAGACTTACTGATTCAGAGCCTGAATTTTAGCAAGACCCCTAGGTGATGCATTCACACAGCAACATTTGAGAAGCAAAGTTCTAGAAAGCCAGTTGCTGCTCATGTTCCTGCTCAAGTGAGTTTCATAATAAGTGATTTTCTTTTTCTTTTTTTTTTTTTCCTTTTTTTTTTTTTTTTTTTTTTTGCGATGGAGTTTCGCTCTTGTTGCCCAAGCTGGAGTGCAATGACATGATCTCGGCTCACCACAACCCGCACCTCCCGGGTTCAAGTTATTTTCCTGCCTCAGCTTCCTGAGTAGCTGGGATTACAGGCATGCACCACCATGCCTGACTAATTTTGTATTTTTAGTAGAGACAGGGTTTCTCCATGTTGGTCAGGCTGGTCTGGAACTCCCAACCTCAGGTGATACGCCCGCCTCAGCCTCCCAAAGTACTGGGATTACAGGCATGAACCCCCGCATCTGGCCTCATAATAAGTACATTTTAATATTACACTATGTGGCACTAACTTATTCAACAAATATTTCCCGAGTACCTACTATGTGCAAGGATTGGTGGTATGGAAACAACATTGAACAAGACATGGTCTCAGACTCCTTGAGGAATATATAGTTTATAGAAGGGATAGACTGTGGCCACCAATAGCCGGGATACCAAGCAGGATGTGGTAAGAGGCTTCTGAGTGGCCTAAGGTATTGCCATTCAGAGAAGACAGAGAATACTTCCTAATGGAGTGATGACAATGATTGCTTTCACATGTAGAAGAGGATTTTGTAAGTCATTAAATTAGTAAATTCTATCATAGTATAAAAATAAGAAGTCCATAGTACCAGAAATGACTTTAGAAGGTCCTCATCTAAAGACATAGCAAAATATAGTGAAAAGAGCTTCTGCTTTGAAAACAGAAAGACCTGAGTTCAAGTCCAGCTGGTTAATCTTGGGAATGTTACTTAGACTCTCTGAAGCTAACTTTCTCATCTATAAAAGAACATAATACCTAAGTTTCAGAATTGTTCATAGGATTAGTGAGAGTGTGTGTATAGTGTCTGGCACACAGTAGGCACTCAACAAGTGGTATGACTGTTCTGTTCTTGTTCCTGAGGTTCTCTGTAACCTATACTTTGTCTCCCTTTATCTCAGGCATGTGGCAGGAGCTGCTTGAATGTGGCCACACTTGGGAGTGGCTGGATCTGCCCTAGAAAGGTTCTAGCCACTAGTTCCTAGTTATTGCTCTGAATTGTAGCACTTTCTTCATATTTCAGTCTTGAGTGGTACATGAAACCTGAAAATTATGTGTATTTCTATGAAAATCACTTATTGATCTGCACAAGACCGAGAGTATATTACTAAGTTGATTTATGTTTATGCAATAATGTAGATCAAATTATTTTGAAGTATTTTGAGTCTAGACTGAATAAGTGAGTTTTCCTTTGAATAACTGGTATTGTGTATATAAGGCCTTTATTCCTCTCATTCAATCTAGACCAATTTGAACTGAGTTTATCTTGTGTCTGGTAATGTCAGGAGCCATCAGGATCCAGAACAAAGAATGAATCTCTCCTCTCCTCTCCTCTCCTCTCCTCTCCTCTCCTCTCCTCTCTCCTCTCCTCTCCTCCCCTCCCCTCTCCTCTCCTCTCCTCTCCTCTCCTCTCCTCTTCTCCCCTCCTCTTCCCTCCCTCCCCTACCCGTCCTCTCCTCTCCTCTGCCCTTGTTCCTCCTTCAACTCCTTCTTTTCCTTCTCCTTTTTTCTTTCCCTCCCCCTCAAGGCTATTACATTTTTTATTTGCCTCTCTTAGGAACTGAGCCTTGATACAGCTCTGTGCTGCCAGGTAAACGACTAGATCAGCTTGAAATCTTACGTAAATGATAAGACGTCAAAATAGTAGTCCAAAATAGTCATCGTCTAATGCCTTTCATAGTCTTTAAGAGGTCATTATAATCTGTAAGAGAAAGCCGAAAATATTTTTTCAATGTTAATGACTCAGAAAACAGTAGATATTGTACCCTCCTATTTCTCTGACGGAAAAAAAGAAAGTGTCTCATAGCCCAATAGATTCTATGAAACAGAAGGCAAGAAAAAAAATATTAGAAATTACCCTTGAATACCAAGGGCTTAAAGCTCAAAGCACCTGATTATCCAATGGACAGACCCATAGAAGACGGAGCCCCACAAAATCAGTATTGCCATTAAGCTAGAGTGATCATATACTTTATCACTTCTAACTCATTTAACAATTAAAGGGTGCTATTAATAAGTATTAATTATAATCATACATACTTATAATAAGTATCAATGTAGAATAGTCCTGGGAAACTGGGATGTATAGCTATCCTTCCTAAAGGCATGCTAGAGTAGGAATATGATTTGGAGCAGAGGTAATGGTAAAGAGATAAGAAAAAATATTATTTTTCTTCATTTAACAGACAATGTTTGATGTGATAAGTGTATTTGTAAAATCTGTCCACTAGGCTATATAGCTTGATAGCTATAAATGCTCAAAAACATACCTCACCTTATTTATCAAGCAAGTTCAGCTCTATGAAACATAACCTAGAATTAAGTCTCTGAGTGGCAAAGCACACCCATTAGCATTTACGTGCCTCAAAGGAAACGAAAAGAAGCCCCTCAGCCCTTCCCTCAAAGCTTACTGAATCCTCCTTGAAACACAGCTTGTTAATACATTTGGTTAACGAATTCCAACCCAGAGTCCTAGAAATAAGAAGTCGCATGTAAGAAAATATAATGAGCCTGGCACATGCAAAAGCAGCAGAGGGACACTTGATAGCCTCATTACGAGAAGCCAGACAGAAGAACTCCAAAGCACACTCTGTGGCCTATAAACCTATAGCCTCTGAAGATCCCACTGTTCTACAACACAGCACACTAAGTGATTTTCATCATTACAATCTTGAGTCATCAATTTAAAAAGTTATAATTTAAATGAGAAGCCATGGAGTTAGAAAGACCTGGATTGTAGTCCTAACACTGCCATTCACTAGTTTTGACCTTCAGTAAATTATTTAACCCCTCGTTTAGAGGGATTTAACCCTTATTAGCATTAGCATCATCTGCAAAATGGGAACAATACTTACCTAAGGATGATGATAATGATGAAATGTGATCATGCTTCTAAAGGCCTGGCACTGTGTTTGGTGTATGGGAGCTGCTCAATCAATGCAAGTTGTCATTCATCATAATAGGAAGTCCTGTGTGTTCTACATAACAAGAATGTTACCCTGCGTGGCAAGAAACATTACAAGATTATCACTGTTAGGGTTTTTACCAATGAGGTGCTAACTGGGTCAGTTTATGACAGCAGATGTTATGGCTTGTTTGGAATAGCAGGCATGAAAATCAAATAGCCATGCATGATTACATAAGCAAGAAGAAGAATTTGAGTAGTAGATTATCACAGACTAGCAGAACAGCAAGTGTCATGTTCTGTTGGGGTCAGGATAGAAAGTGATATCTCAGGGGCTCAATTTAGGGGGAATAGAGTATCCCAGATACCCAGGTCCTCTTCCAAAGTTGGGGCCTAGGATCCTGTGGCAGACCATTTGACCAACATGAATAAAATTTGGAAAAAAATAAAAAGTTTTTTCCCCCACAAAAGATTAGCCTTCAGAAGTTCCCAGAGTAAAAATTGTTTACAAGTGGATTGCATTGCCTTGAGAAATTAGTGAGTTTTTCATCAACAGAAAGGTGTGTTCAAACATAACTTTAAAATCTCTTGAAATGACCGTTGTTAAATGGATTTAAGCATTGTTTGGAAAGCTAAATTAAATTACTTTATCATGGTCCTTTCCAAAACTAAAACAATATTTCACTTTTGTGGAATAATTTATAGATTCATTAAAAATGCTAAGTAAATGAAGTGCTATTGTAAATCATTTATTGTTCTGAATATAAGTGAATACAAGTTAACTGAAGAAATTCCTAAGGCATCAAATACATATACAAGAGAAAATAAACAATCATGATCCTGCTCATCCATCATAAACATTTTCTTTCCATCATTTTTCCACAAATTTTTCCGAAGTTGAGACTGTATTATACAGGCAATTTTTATCTTGCAGTGTTTTGCTTTGTTATAATCACTTTTGTGTCATCAAAAAATGTTTTGGGGGTCCAGCCACAGTGGCTCGCACATATATTCCCAGCACTTTGGGAGGCCAATGTGGGAGGACTGTTTAAGCCCAGGTGTTCAAGATGAGCCTGGGCAACATAGGGAGACCCTGTCTCTACAAAATTTTTTTTAATTATCCAGGTCTCCGTGATGTGATGTGATTATCATGCATTGCATGCCTGTATCAAAACGTCTCATCTACCCCATAAATATATACACCCACAAAAATTAAAAATGAAAATTAAATAAACATTTTTAAAAAGAAAGAAAATTAGCCAGGCATGGTGGCGTGTGCCTGTAGTCTCAATTACCTGAGAGGCTGAGGTAGGAAGATTGCTTGAGCCCAGGAGGTCAAGGTTACAGTGAGCTGTGTTCCAGTCATAGTACTCTAGCATGAGTGACAAAGCGAGACCCTGTCTCAAAACAAAAATGTTTTGGTCATTATTTTAAGGTTTACAAATATTACATTATCTCAACACATCAAATTTGGGCTCCAAATCTACATGCTTCAGTGGAAATCCTGCTCTGCAGTTACCAGCTATGTGATTTGTACAATTTACTAACACCTCTGTGTCTATTTCATCACCTGTAAAATGTGAATAATAGCACTACCTATCTTATAGCTTTATTATGAAGATGTAATGAGTTAATACATGTAAAATACTGAAGAGTATCTGATACATAGTACATATTCAATAAATCTTAATTTTTATTGTGCTATTCATTTCCCTAATGTGAGACACTTAGATTACTTTCCATTTTTAACCATTACAAATAATTCTGATAAACATCTTTGTAGTAAATGGGTTTTGAAAGATATTCTTCACATTCCAAACTCTTCAGCCATTTTTTTTGTTTCAGCTGTTTGTTTTTAAGCATGAAAATATGGATGAACAGATACTATTTATTTGAAACCAGTAGCTTTGTCAATATATTTTTAAAGAAAGATAATAATCTATTTTTATTGTTTTCTGTCTTCCTTTTTAAAAAAATTATGGTACAATACACATAAATTTTACTATAAGCAACATTTAGTATGTGCCCAATGTTGTACAATTTGCCAATATGTTTTCAGGCCAAATAAAATGCACAGGATGGAAGCAAGAAGAAGCAAACCTTATTAGCCTGAAAATGTCTTTTATGAACAAGGAAAACAATATTTCCTTGTTTTCAAATTTCATTAAGAAACCATTGGGTCCAAGCACCAAGTTATAGCCACTTTAAATATTTTCTGGAAGATACATGCATCCTTAAAACTTTACTTCCATAATCTGTTTGGTCAGGAAGACGACAGAAGAAAAAGGATTAACACTGAAAGAGTCTTTAAGGAGTTAGGATATTGTGGAAGGTGGTTAACATAAATGACCCTATTTAGTCTTTATAAAGATGATGAGTTATAACAATTGTCCTTCAGATTACAGATAAGGAAACTGAAGTTTGGAGAATGTGACATAATTTGTCTAAATGCACACAGCTAAGAAGTAACAGAGACAGGACTCAACTCAGACCTACCTGATTTCTCAGGTCCATGCTCTTTCCATATACCACTGCCTTATTGAAATAAGCATATAGAGCTCAGAGTAGTGCTCATGCCTGTAATTCCAGCACGTTGGTAGGCTGAGACAGGAGGATCACTTGAGCCCAGGAGTTTGAGACCAGCCTAGGCAACAAAATGAGACCCTATCTCTACAAAAAAACAAAAAATTAGCCAGGTGTGGTAGCATGTGCCTGTAGTCCCAGCTACTTGGGAAACTGAGGTGTGAGGATCACCTGAGCCTGGGAGATCGAGTCTGCAGTGAGCTGTGATCATGCCAGTGCACTCCAGCCTGGGTGACAGAGCTAGACCCTGTCAAAGAAAAGAAGAGAGGAGAGGAGGGGAGGGGAGGGGAGGGGAGGGGAGGGGAGTGTACACAAGGAAAAAGAAAGTGTTGAAGAGGCATTTTATAATTTTTCAAGTAATAAATACTAGTAACTATTGTAACCAAAAAATGATGCATTGGGTATGGTTATCATATAAAAATCCCCTAAGGATTGCTTTTAAGGACATTATGACAAGCTGGTAATTTCCAGATATTTGTGCTAGTAGGACATTCAATACTCCCTGAATCATTCCACCATGATGGTTGCTTATTGTGGTCTATAAGATTGCATTTTCCAGGGCATGCCTACAGAATATTAAAAAATCAGCTTATAGAATACTTTGAGTCAAACAAATTGCTCAGAAAAAAGTAATTAAATCTATCCTTTAGGCAATTTGAAGGATATGTATCAAAATTAGAAATGGATATACCTTTATTACAGCAATTCTACATCTAGGAATTGATTCTAATGAAGTACACATGTACAGAATGACTTATATACAAAATTACTCATGACATCATTGCTCGTAATAGTAACTATTGAAAATGATTTGAATTTCCATCATTATCAAATTGTTTAAGTACATTATGATAGAACCATGCAATTGAATCTGAAGCCATAAAAAAGAATGAAGATGTTCTATATATATTAATTCATGTAGAAAGCTATGTAAGATACAGTGTTAAATTTAAAAAGCACAAATTATCTCTGGAAAACTACACAAGAAGGTACTAACATAGTCTGTAAGTAGGGGAACTAAGTGTCTGGGGGTGGAGTCAAAAATGAGAGAGAAAACTTTCTATGTTTTGAATTTTGAGTGATAGGAAACAGGTCAGTTAGATCTAAACAAATGATGTAGAAAATACCTTAAAAAGTAAAACATGGCTGGGCACAGTGGCTCATGACTGTAATCCCAGCACTTTGGGAGGCTGAGGCAGGCGGATCACAAGGTCAGGAGATTGAGACTATCCTGGTCAACATGGCGAAACCCTGTCTCTACTAAAAATACAAAAATTAGCTGGGTGTGGTGGTGCCTGCCTGTAATCCCAGCTACTCGGGAGGCTGAGGCAGGAGAATCGCTTGAATCCAGGAGGTGGAGGTTGCAATGAGCCAAGATAGCACCACTGCACTCCAGCCTGGCGACAGAACGAGATTCCATCTCAAAAAAAAAAAAGTAAAACATTAAATCCACGTATCCTTCAAACTGGCTTGTAACAGAAAAACTGCTATAAATAGTTGTCTTGTAAATGCTTTCAGACACCAAGATAACCAATTTAGCAAAAACGAAAAAATCAAATCAACAATAAAAAGGCTTTAATTATATAATCTACAATATACATATATACACAGTGAATGGCAATTTAATTTTTTGCTTTTCACATGTTACAATCATATCATGTAGGCACCCTTATTTATCTGATCAATTAAGAGACCAATGATTATTCTTTATTATCTTAAATATTTTTTGAGCACCTATGATATGCAAGTACCAGGTTGATTCTGGAAATTCCTGTGTTGCATAAGACAGACATGGTCTCTCATCTCCTGGACAGTTCTGGTACTTCAGCTACTAAAGACAGAAAAATTTCCTTTTTTAGAATGATACATGCAACACTCAATAGCTGCTTTCCCAGCTAAGTAAAATAGTAAACATTCAAATGTGAAATGAAAACAGCTGGAGCAGCTGGGTACAATTTAACTTTACATGAAAAAGTCCTCAGACATAGATTACTTATTCTCTCCACATATTTGAGTAATTTCTGTTCTGGGTCAGGAGGCTCAATGTGTAAGGACAGAGTCAGGAAAAGCTCTCCTCTTTCCTCACATCTCCATCTTCCTCTGTATGAACACCTTCCTCAGCCCATAAAGAAGGAAACACAGGAGGAGTGCTTTTAACAAGATTCCATAATTTGCAGTTGATATCAGCTGTTTGCATGATGTGTGCTCTATTTTTAGGGAGTTTAGAAACATGTTGCTTATCACTTGTGAGAAAATGATTGCACAGTCTCTATTAGAATCTCATTAGCATACTTGCTCTATTTATTTGAGTGTAGACTTACAATTGTAAATCTCCCAAACTAGCAAAGCATACTTTGGTGAAAGGTGGGCCAGGGGATGGTGTTTTTAAAAGGCAGGGAAAGTGAAGACAGAACAGGGAGAATGTAGTAAGAGTAACTCCATCCTTGAGTGCCTCCTTCACACATGAGATATTATACTTCCCAAGATGCTTTCCCACATGAGACAACCAGAGTCAAGGGGAGAGAACAGTCTGCAAATGAGTGAATAAACAGGAGAAATCAATTGTTAACTGATGTATATTCCATGCAAGTCTGAGTAAGTCACAGGAAGGAAACAGAGAGACCCACTACCCGAGGAATACCTGGACTGCAAAAGTGGAAGAACAGCATAATCACAAATAGAATGTCAGGAAGATTTTGAACAGCTAGATTGGTCTCATCACTGACAATCTGATTAAGTGAACTCCTGTCTTTGCTTCCTTGCTCTTTTTGAACAACTATTGGACATACAGGTATGCACAAGTTTCGGGAAGCAATATGCCTTCAGAGGAACAAGATATACTTTGCAAACCTGAGTTCATCACTGAATCAAATCGATCATTTTTATATGTTTTTCAGGGAACTTTAATTATACATAGAAAATGAAACAGCCTCAATTTCTATTGCATTTCTTTTGGCTACCAGAGTAGTAGATATATTTTGAAGTAACCGTATGTCACTAACTTTACATATAAAGAATTCCAATTTGCCTCATAGTTTGCAAGACCACACACTTTCAAATGTCTACCATACACAATAGAAAAAAACTGGTGAGTGCTTTACCTCATATGTTGAGACAAGGGTGGGGGGAGGAACTTAAATATGCTAACATAAAATGAACTAGTGAGAGCAAATTTACTGTTGAAAATTATAAAATCCTACAGAAATAGTCCTGTGTTGTCTGCTTATCACATATAAATTGTACACCAAAAATTTTTAGAAACATATAAACTTTTGTACACTTAAGGATTAAATCACCAAGATGCCAATGTATTTATCTTATGGCAATTGCTCATGAAATGACATCTCTTTTAGTAGATGAGGTAGTTAAATTATTTGAAGACAAATGAAACCTAGATCTTGTATTTAGTCATACTTCAAAAGGCTAATCTTACAAAATGGTTAATCTTTAGGAATCTCATTCACACTTATTCATTACCAAATTTTTACAGTCTGGCCAAAGAACTGCTAAGAAACAACAACAAGCAGTTTAGTTTTGATATGTATAAACAATCTAAAAATAGGCCAGATGCAATATAGCATAGTGTGTCAATAAGATCTTTGAAATTTATTCTTTGTAGATAGGAAAGAGGATATAGATTATCTTTTGGATACTTGTTAATATTAAAGAGGCGACAGTCATTTTAGGCTTATAAATATGTAACTATAAGTGCAATTCTTTGCATGAAGAATTCACTGAAGTTTTAGAATTTCTAAAGCGTTGAGAACTATCTTAAACCTCAAATTCTATAGTCTTCTAGTTATGATGAAAATTATAGTAGTAGCAGCTAATGACCAACACAAACTATTTTCAAATGAATGATTTTGAGTGTTATCATCTACATTATATTGGTAGAGCAAATTATAGCAAATAGATTATGTTGTCTGGATTTAAAGAGGCTTTCCAAAAACTTTTAATCTATTAGTTATTCCTAAAATTATTTGTTTTCTGCACAGTTCACTGCTGCTCTCCCATCAGCTATCTTATCTTTCTTCTTTCATGTTCTTTATTCACCAAATATGGAGCACCTGCTAGGCACTAGGACCAGAGCAGCAAACAAGACACAGCTTTTGTAGCCCAGGTATAATTACCTTTGGATCTTCATTAATCACTAGGTGCCTGTACCATTTCTAATTTATCAAGGTTGTAAAAATGATAATCTTTTCATCCTAGATTTATTTGACTGAACATACAATCCTATTTCTTAAAGTCAAGCCCAGAAAATAATTTCAGAGTCATGGCAAGTGTGACCTTTCAGTCTATTAGCCTCCTCATTAGCCAATCCATCCTAGGTCATGGCCATTTTTCACACCTTTTTTACACTCTTCTTTATCCCATCTTACATGTTTACTGCTTTGAGTGATTTTATTAGTTAATTTTATATACATAATAGACTATATTTAAGTTAATTTAAAGCACATGTCTCACTATCCTGATGGAAAGCAAAATATTAGGTAAATTAATTTTTTTTAACTGATTTCTGAATTCTCACTTTCTTTTTTCTTTTCTTTTCTTTTCTTTTCTTTTTTTTTTTTTTTGAGACAGAGTTTTGCTTGTCTTGTCGCCAAGGCTGGAGTGCAATGGTGCAACCCTGGCTCACTGCAACCTCCGCCTCCCGGATTCAAGCAATTCTCCTGCCTCAGCCTCCCAAGTAGCTGGAATTACAGGCGTCCGCCACTACGCCCAGCTAATTTTGTGTATTTTTAGTAGCGACAGGGTTTCACCATGTTGGCCAGGCTGGTCTCGAACTCCTGACCTCAGGTAATCCACCCGCCTCGGCCTCCCAGCATGCTGGGATTACAGGCGTGCGCCACAGCACCCAGCCTGAATTCTCACTTTTTTTGTAGATGTCTTAATATTGTATATGTGAGACCCTCATTTCTGGATTTCGAAATTGATAAAACTTCCAAAAAACTAGAGAGATCTACAGAAAGCTGCCACCAAAAAAATGTTTAAAACAAACTATTATCTACCCCACTGTCATATAACCAAAGAACAAATACTTAAAAGTGTAAAATAACATAGTCTCAGTGTAGAGGATAGTCTTAATTTAAACTGGAGCAATTTTACTCAATTGAGCAAACTCACTATGTTGTCCTCATATTCCTATTTCATGCAGATGGGTAAAAATCATGAATTACTACTTAAGAATGTGAGCAAAAGTTCTCTGAAAAGGAATTTGGAGGAAAGACAGTTCTTTTTTTTTTTTTTTTTTTTTTTTTTGAGATGGAGTCTCGCTCTGTCTTCCAGGCTGGAGTGTAGTGGCGCCATCTCGTCTCACTGCAACCCCTTCCTCCCCAGTTCAAGTCATTCTTCTACCTCAGCCTCCCAGGAAAGACACTTTATTCCAGTGAACAGTTTGCAAACCACGGAGATGCAGTTTTCAGTTTAAAACAAAGGTGCATTCCAGAGAGCAAAGTGGGGTGGGGTGGGCGGGGGGGCGGGGAGGTAGTTGGGTTTTACAGAGAAAGTTCCCACCCAGGTTTACAATCAGGTCCGTTCATACAAATAAACAATTCAAACTTGCTTAGGTTCTGATTGGTCAACACAGCTGTTTGATGGGTTGATGTAGCTGAATTCTGATTGGTCAATGCAGGTGAGCTCTAATTGGTTGGTTCTGGTGAGCTCTGAAAGTCCCAAAGTTGAACAGAGGTTTGTGTTTTGGAGAAACTCAGAATACCATGTGGAACTTTTAGGCAGCAAATGGCTGCTTGGTTCTATTTTCAATTTAGACCCAGTTAGCCACTTTGAATCCATCTTGAACAATTGGCTCTTTCAGGTTTACATTTGTTCACAGGAACCACTAGTATACATAGGTAATAACAAGTCTAGACATCTCAGCTATTTTAAGAATTGCATTTAAAAGATATTTGCGAAAAGTTCACTGCCTTTATTTTAAATTTTGCGAAAATAAATTAGTGTTACGCTTTGCCAACTAAAGTAAGTTAAAACTTTTTTAGAAAGTCCTATCACTGGCGTTTTAATAAAGCAATTTTAGAAATTAGGGAATCTATCCTTTTTTTTTTTTTTTTTAATAACTTCTAAGAGCTTCCATTACTTCTCAGGATAAATTATTTTGGGGATTTTTCAGCTGTGTTGGAGAACTTTGAAGATTTGATGCGGTTGTATCTAAGACCTCAAGTTGGGTCTGTAGGAGAGTAAAATGTCTGTTATTCAGTAGTTTGATTTGTATTCACTTTCAAAAAATTAATTCCAGATGCAGAAATCACAAGCTTCCCGTAAACATTTTCAGGCAGGCAGACAATATAACGTTTCTGTTAATAATATAAAAAGTCCTTTGACGGGCTACTCCATAGCTGTGTTCCTGCTCCTCCCATGTATGAATGGGAGGCAGTTACTGCAAAGGAATTCTCATTCCAACCATATGTGAAAATAGAGTAGTGATGCCTCTAAGTTTGAAATTATGCCATTCTCAGAAAAGTCTGTGTGACACAATAAAGATAAAAATGGATTATGTAACCATTTAAATTACTTCTGATTTTTCTTCTAGATACAAAAGTTTACCTCCTACTTTCTCAAACATTAAATTTAATTTGAAATAAACGTGAAGTAATTTGATCTCATCATATGGGGTAAATTTAGGAGAATATAGACCTTGATTTTGTTCTCAAAGTTTAGAGTCCATATTTTTATTTATAAAAAAAAAATAATTTAATAATGAAGGTGCTATATCAAAAGTAAATTCTTACAATTATGTCATTTATAAATACGCATTTTTATCAAGACCACTTTTTTTAAAAGCTTTTTAAAAAGTGGTAGATTATTTTGTGTCAACATATGTATATGCCCACAAAAACATATGTAAAATCACAAAATGCTTCATCGAGCAAGCTAAATTGCATCTTTACTCTGTTTTCCAATTATATGTCAGAAATTTGACACCATGTAATGTGTTCTGAAGCTCTATTGCTGATACTAAAAATAAAAAGGAAAAACTACATGCACATGTATGTTTATTGCGGCACTATTCACAATAGCAAAGACTTGGAACCAACCCAAATGTCCATCAATGATACACTGGATTAAGAAAATGTGGCACATATACTCCATGGATACTGTGCAGCCATAAAAAAAAGATTCATCCATGTCCTTTGCAGGGACAGAAAACCAAACACCACATGTTCTCACTCATAGGTGGGAGTTGAACAATGAGAACACATGGACACAGGGCAGGGAACATCACACCAGGGCCTGTTGGGGCATGAGGGGCTAGCGGGGATATAGCATTAGGAGATATACCTAATGTAAATGATAAGTTGATGAGTGCAGCACACCAACATGGCATATGTATACCTATGTAACAAATCTGTACGTTGTGCACATGTACCCTAGAACTTAAAGTGTAATAAAAAACAAAAAAGGAAAAACTAATGGTAATTACAGTGTATGATAAAAGGAGTTTATAATAACTTGTATTATGCATTACAGTTTATGACAGTTTAACTGAGAAAACAATGAAGCATCTTATTCTGTTATTAGTCGTGTACATTAAATATATATTTATATTATATTACATTACATTAAGTATATATTTTGATTTACCAGACTGTAAATTCTCACGGGACATTTCATCTCTGAGGAAATAATTTACTAGTACGGGAAAAGTATGCTTACTCAGGAAACAACAGATTAATTATAAAACTTCAAACTCAGAGCTCACAATGTACACAAAAGTTTTGAGTAAAATTTTCAATATTCAATCTGTTTATTTTGTAAAATATAATGGGCATAATTCTGAACTACTAGGATGTCATACAGACATATCCATTCACATGGAGTAGTTCTTCTGTTAAAACATATTTTTATGGGCCGGGTGGGTGGCTCAAACCTGTAATCCCAGCACTTTGGGAGGCCCCAAGGCAGGCCGATCACAAGGTCAGGAGATGGAGACCACTCTGGCTAACACGGTGAAATCTCGTCTCTACTAAAAATACAAAAAATTAGCCGGGCGTCGTGGCGGGCACCTGTAGTCTCAGCTACTCGGGAGGCTGAGGCAGGAGAATGGCGTGAACCCGGGAAGTGGGGGTTGCAATGAGCCGAGATCGCGCCACTGTATTCCAGCCTGGGCGACAGAGCGAGACTCCGAGATTCCGTCTCAAACAAACACAACAAAACAAAACATATTTTTATCTAGGTCTGGGTAGTGGAAGATGAGTAGAAGCTCAAGTTTATGAAAACAAAAAGAAGGAAGAAAGGAGGGAGGGAAGATGAGAAGTATAATGTCCCAAGGAGAAAGGACAGTGAACTAAAAGTGAATTTTATCTCTTGTGTGTTCCATTATCATAAAATCTACCTTACAGGCTGGGCGTGGTGGCTCACACCTGTAATCCCACCAGGCCGAGGTTGGGTGAATCGCCTGAAGTCAGGAGTTTGGGATCACTCTGGCCAACATGGTGAAACCCTGTCTCTACTAAAAATACAAAAATTAGCCCAGCGTGGTGGCAGGCACCTGTAATCCCAGCTGCCTGGGAGGCTGAGGCAGAAGAATTGCTTGATCCCAGGAGGTGGACGTTGCAGTGAGCCAAGACCGCGCCATTGCCTGGGCGACAAGAGCAAAACTCCAACTCAGAAAACAAACAAACAAGCAAACAAAAAAACTACCTTACAGCTATGCAATGTAATTGTTCATTTATTTCATTTATTTTTATCAATATATTAAGTGACTACTTAAAATATAATTAAGCACATAATTTCAATTATTCAATTCAGATAAAAAGACAGATTTTTAAAATCTTATTTCCTATCTAGTAACTATAAAGAGGAAATTTAGTATTTGCCAGGGAGTACAGGTTTTTTTTTAAACAGCTAATGGATAATATATTTAAATTTTTCAATAAAACATATGGGTAAAAATTCTCCCTCCTATTCCTGTCCCCAATATGCTCCATTATCACTAATTCCTTCAACATGTAATCACTGTTATTAGTCCCTTACTGATAGACAGCTAATTGTTTCTAAACTTTTGCAAATACAACCAACACACACACAAAATACTTCATTTAAATGTCAGTTCACATATATGCATGTGCAAGTTCATCTATAGGAAAATTTTCTAGAAGAATTGCAGAGCAAAGAGCAATTTGCAAATTTAATAGATATTTCTAAATTCTAAATAGTACTTCTAATTTCTAAATAGTATATCCCCTTTCACAGGGAATATACTAATTGATACTCCTACAATCAGTGTACAATAATATTCTTTTTCCTACAGTCTTGGCAATATATCGCCTAATTTAAAGATTTTGTCAGTTGATAAGTGGGAAACACCATTTTATTCTATCTATAATTTGCATTTATGAAGAGTAGGGTCAAGCATCTTTTCATATGTTAAGGAGCCATTCAAAGTTCATTTTCTGTGAAATATCTGTTTATATGTTTTTCCATTATTCTCTTATAATCTAGGAATTCTTTACATACTAAGGAGGTTAGTATTTTGTTTGACACAAGTTACAAATATTTGTCTCTTGATGTTATAGAATGTTTTTTTGTCATGCAGAAGTACATAAAAAAGATGCAATATATTTTTTCTTCTGTAATTTCTGAACTTCTTATTAGAAATACTTTCCCCACTATAAACTCTGACATCATTTATATATATAAGTATGTATGTACTTAAATTTGGATATAGGGATTTCTAAAGCTGTGATACAATCAGAGTAGAGAATATAATCCAAAGTAAATCTACCCTCCTTCTATCTCTTCACTTTCTTTTCTTTTTCTTTTTTTTTTTTTGAGACAGAGTCTCACTCTGTCACCCAGGCTGGAGTGCAGTGGTGTGATCTCAGCTCACTACAACCTCCACCTCCCGGGTTCAAGGATTCTCCTGCCTCAGCCTCCCCAGTAGCTGGGAATACAGGCGCCCACCATCAAGCCCAACTAATTTTTGTATTTTTAGTAGAGACAGGGTTTCATCACCTTGGCCAAACTGGTCTCAAACTCCTGACCTCAGGTGATCCGCCTGTCTCTGCCTCCTAAAATGCTGGGATTACAGGCACAAGCCACCGCGCCTGGCCACTCTTCACTATTTCTTATTTCTTCCCCTCTTTCTCAGGTAATTGCTTGATCCTCTTCCTAAGTATTGTTCTGAGTTCCCGGGAGAAGTTGAGCTATCCTAATTCACAAATCCTTCTTCAAATGTAGAAAATGAGAAGAGATGGAGGCCAAGGAAGGGTGTGTGGAATCAAGCAGCAGTTCTCAAAACAGCATATATCAAGACCTCAGCACATATCAAGACAGTGGCACAAAAGCATCGTAGTGTTGTCATTCACCACTACGCAGGAGGGAAAGCCAATTTCATTTCAGAATGTCCTCAATTAATCTGTAGAAATTATTAATTTTATTAAATCCCAACCCTTGAGAACAAGTCTTTGTAATACTCTGTTTTATAAAATAGGAAGTATGCATAAAGCACTTCTGCATATTGAACAAAAAGAACCACAAGTAATCTCATCACACTTTCAGTAGCAATTGAGTTGCATACCAAACCACTGGCACCTGTTCTCATGAAATACCATTTTTATTAAAGCTGTTCAAAAATAACTCAGACCCAGTCTTGTGGATGGAAATCTAGTGCTCGAGTCACATTCTGCTTAAAGTTGTAACAAATACAGATGAGTTAAAAGAAAATAAAAGAAATACCATTTTTATTTGAAAGAATAATTGGCAAACAAACTATGCTTATTCAGACTTGCATTTTTTTAATTTAATTAAAAACAAAAAAATGAGTATGTAATCTTAAAGAGAAAAAAATGACAGCATTATTGACAGTAATAAATGCTAAGCTTTCAAATAGAAATTAGGATTTTGGAAACTTATATCCACCACTGTGAGTTTCACATCTTCCCAATACTTAAGCACTTTTCTGATGAGATCAGTGTTATTATTAACAAACATGATTTTTAAATATTGTATGCGATATGCATTACTCAGTGAACCAATATTTTCTAAATGACAAATGCTTAAAATTATAAAATTATAAATGGGTAAAAGATTCATCAAAGTACAAGACATGTCAATTAATTTTAATATAATAAACTTCAAAACGTTTACTGATAATAGTTTCAGATTCTATGTTGCAAATAACCTTTAAGAAACTACCACTTGTGAATCTTTGGTGCAGTATCAAAGAAAAATATCCACAGGTATCTGAAAAGGCTGTTAAAATACTCCTCACTTTTCCAACTATATGTCTGTGTGAAGCTGGATTTTCTAGATATACTTCAATCGAAACAACAATTCACATGAGATTGAATGCTGAAGAAAAGATGAGAATCCAGCTGTCTTCTATTAAGCCAGACATTAAGAGATTTGTACATGAGTAAAATGATGACGCTCTTCTCATTCAATGTTTATGTTGTAAAAGCATTATTTTTCATTTAAAAATGTTAATATTTTATGGTTTTATGATTATTTTTAAGTATTAACTATTACAGTTTTCTGTTTTAATTTCTAATATGGTAAATAACAAAAGCTTTTGAGATCCTCAATATATATATATTTTTTTGAGACAGGCTCTCACTGTGTTGGCCAGGCTGGAGTGCAGCAGTGCAATCTCGGCTCACTGCAGCCTCAACCTCCTGTGCTCAAGTGATCCTCCCACCTCAGCCTCCTCAGGAGCCAGGACCACAGGTGTGTGCCACCACGCCTGGCTAATTTTTGAATTTTTTTGGTAGAGATAGGATTTTGCCATGCTGCCCAGGCTGGTCTTGAATTCTTGGGCTCAAGTGGTCCACCTGCCTCAGCCTCCCAAACTGCTGGGATTACAGACGTGAGCCACTTGGCCTGGCCCCAAGACCCTCAATAATTTTAAGAGTATAAAAGGGTCCTGAAACAAAAATGTTTGAGAGCCGCTGAAATACAGTTTATTTCTCAGATCACTGAAACTTCAGAACAATCATAGAGGCCATGAAAACACCCTCTATATTTGTCAGGCATATAACTATAATTTGACTTTTAGCTAAAATACCCTGATTCTCTCTTAGGAAAAAATAAGAGTACAGGAGACACCCCCAAAAATGCATAGTACAAGAAAACTGTTTTATTTTATTTTTTTTTTAATTACAAAATGGGTCCAGGCATGATGGCTCAGGCCTGTAATCCATGCACTTTGGGAGGCCGAGGTAAGTGGATCACTTGAGGTCAGGAGTTTGAGACCAGCCTGGTCAACATTGTGAAACCCTGTCTCTACTAAAAGATACAAAAATTAGCTGGTCATAATCCCAGCTACTCAAGAGGCTGAGGCAGGAAAATAGCTTGAACCCGGGAGGCAGAGGTTGCAGGGAGCCCATATCATGCCACTGCACTCCAGCCTGGGTGACAAAGTGAGACTCCATCTCAAAAGAAAAGAAAAAGCCTGGCACGGTGGCTCACACCTATAATTCTAGCACTTTGGAAGGCCAAGGCGGGTGGATCACTTGAGGTCAGGAGTTCAAGACTGGCCTGGCCAACATGGTGAAACCCCATCTCTACTAAAAATACAAAAATTAGCTAGTCATGGTGGTGGGCACCTGTAATCCCAGCTACTTAGGCTGAGGCAGGAGAATCGCTTGAACCCGGGAGGCAGAGGTTGCAGTGAGCCAAGATTGGGCTACTGCACTCCAGCTTGGGTGACAGAGTGAGACTCTGTCTCTAAATAAATAGGCCAGGCGTGGTGGCTCACACCTGAAATCCCAGCACTTTGGGAGGCCGAGGTGGGTGAATCACTTGAGACCAGCAGTTCAAGACCAGCCTGGCCAACATGGCAGAACCCTGTCTTCACTAAAAATACAAAAATTAGCTGGGTGTGGTGGCACATACCTGTAATCCCTCTCCAATACTTAGTATTATCCACCTTTTTAATTGCTGCCATTAAAATACAAATAAAGTGATATCTCATCTCATCATTGTTTTAATCTGTGTTTTGTCTCTTCATAATAAACTTTAGCAACTCATGATATATTTGTTATTTATTTGAACCTCCTCTATGAACTGTTTACCCTGTTAGGAATTTTTATTTTTGTTTCCTATCTTTTTCTTGTTAATTTAAGAAGTTCTCACATGTTTTGCATATTATCCCTGCTAGTTTTTAAATATTGGAAATAACAATATGTTTGTTAACTTTATCTATGTTACATACATTGAACAAAATTTCTTAATTTTGGTGCAGCCAAATTCAACCACACTTTTTGACTTATAGTTGGTGCTTTTGACATTTTGTTTAAGAAACTTTTCCCCACTTCTTGGTGACAAAAATTTTATTTCATATTTTCTTCTATCATCTTTATAGATTTATCTATTACATTTAGGTCTTTCATCTGTCAACAGACAACCTTTGTGTAAGTTCGAAATCTGTATTTTTCTTCACATGATGAGACATGTATCCTAACGTCATCTATTAATGCTAAACAATTTCTCCATTTTTAATTCCTTTGTGAGACAAATGTTTAGTGTTAATTTTTTTCTTTTGTAGAGATGGGTTTTTATTATGTTGCTTAGGCTGGTCTGGAAGTTCTGGCCTAATGTGTTCCTCCCACCTCAGCCCCTCAAAGTGCTGGAATTACAGGCATGAGCCACTAGATGTTTATCACATAACAAGTCCTCACATAAACTTGATCTTCAGATCTATTTTTGAGTTCGCAACTCTGTTTTCTTTCTTTGTTTTGTTTTTTTCAATTCTGTTTTATTGGTCTATATATTGGTGGGTTAACAACATTTATCATTATCATTTATAGTATGTCTTAATATCTGATGAGTGAGAGTAATACCATCTATAAAGTCCATGATTTATTATGCTTTTCTTTAGACATTGTGGGCCTTTAGCCGTCCACATAAATTTCAGAATTTGTTGTGTTCTTTAAAAATTCAATTAAATTTTGTATTGGAATTTTATTTTCTTTGTATGTATACTTACACAGAATTGATAATTATACTAGGTTACCGCATACCAACCGTAAGCATAGTCTATTTCATCACTTATTCAAATCTAATGTCTTTTGCTGTCTTTCTACTAAAGGAAACATTAGAATGAGGATTTTTTTTTAATTTTAACGCACATTTTTATTTAAAAGAGGTTTAGTAGATAGCAAATCTGGGGACGCCGATTTCACTCTCAGCAATGGTTTTTCCCCAAAAAATGCATAACATACTACCTAATAGGAATTATACAATAAGGAAGACATTTAGTAAGACACTTAAGAAAGAAATGGAAAAATATAGCTGTTATTATTAAATCACTAATGCAAGGGAGGAGGAGCATCAGCAAAACTTGTTCCGGCATTGCAGTTAACTGTTTTTTGTTTTGTTTTGTTTTGTTTTGTTTTTGAGACAGAGTCTCTCTCTGTTGCCCAGGCTGGAGTGCAGTGGCGTGATCTCGGCTCACTGCAACCTCCGCCTCCCGGGTTCACACCGTTCTCCGGCCTCAGTCTCCTAAGTAGCTGGGACTACAGGCACCCGCCACCACACCTGGCTAATTTTTTGTATTTTTAGTAGAGACGGGGTTTCACCGTGTTAGCCAGGATGGTCTCTGTCTCTGTCTCCTGACCTCGTGATCCGCCCTCCTCCGCCTTCTAAAGTGCTGGGATTACATGTGTGAGCCACCGCGCCCAGCCCTGCAGTTTACTTTTATTTTTATCTTTTAAACACCTATGCTTTGTATAAGGAAGAAAAGATGTCTCTTAGTGGAAGCCACGGAAAGAATGCAATGTCAGCTTGGGTAAACTTCTGGTAGTCAGCCTGTGGGAGGCACTTCATGTTTGTTGAATAGATAAAGAAAGAAATATAAAGGAACAACAAATAGTCCTTCTTGATTTGTCCTGAAATGTAATTACAATTATTATTGGGGGGTGAGTAAGAGCATTTAACATGAGACCTACCCTCTTAACAAAATTTTAAGTGTACAATACATTATTATTGACTATAGATAGTGTTTTACAGTACATCTCTAGAGCTTAGTCATTTTGCTTGACTGAAACATGATATCCATTGATTAGTAACTCCAATTTACCCCTCCTCTAGCCCTTGGCAACCACCATTCCACTTTTGATGTATGAATTTAACTATTTTAGATTCCTGTTATAAATGGAATACTATGGTATTTGCCTTTCTGTGATTGGTTTATTTCACTTGAATAATGTCCTCAATGTTGTTACATATTGTAGAGTTTCTTTTTTTATGGCTGAATAGTATTCCATTTAGGTATATACCACATTTTCTTTATTCATTAATCTGGTGATGGACATTTCATCTGTTTTCACATCCTGGTTCGTATGTATAGTGCAGCAATGAACATAGAGATGCTAATATATCTTTGAGATCCTGATTTTAATTCTTTTGGTTGAATTCCCAGAGTGGGATTGCTAGATTATATGGTAGTTCTTTATTTTAAGGAACTTCCATGCGGTCTTCCATAGCAGCTGCACCATTTTGCATTCCCCCAACAGTATGTAAGAGTTCTAATTTCTCCGCATCCTTGGCAATACTTGTTTTCTTGATAATAGACATCCTGAGAGGTATGAAGTAATATCTTATTGTGGTTTCGATTTGTATTTCCCTGATGATTAGTGCTGTTGAGGATTTTTTTTCTATGTCCATTTGCTATTTGTATGTCCTTGGAGAAATGTCCATTCAAGTCTTTTGCCCATTTTCTAACGGGGTTATTAGTTTTTTTCTAGCATTGAGTTGTAGAAATTCCCTCATATTTTGGAGGTTAACCCCTTATCAGATATATAGTTTGCAAATATTCTCCCATTCCACAGGTTGCCTTTTAACTCTATTGTTTACTTTACTGTGCAGAAACTTTTTTAGTTTGATACAGTCCCATTTGTTTGGTTGGTTTTTGCTTTACGTTTTCGTTGTGGTGATGGTTACCTATGCATTTGGTGTCATATTCATAAAATGATTGCCAAGACCAATGTCATGAAGCTTTTTACCTACAATTTCCTCTAGGAGTTTTATAGTTTGGGGACTTAGATTTGTCCTTAATCTGTTCAGAATTGATTTTTGTGTGTGATGTAAGATAAGGGTCCGATTTCATTCTTTTGCATGTGGATATTCAGTTCTCCAAGCATCATTTATTGAAGAGACTATCCTTTTCCCCATTATATATTCTTGGCACCCTCATCAAAGATCAATTGACTGTATCTGCATGAATTTATTTCTGGGCTCTCTATTATGTTCCATTTGTCTATTTGCCTGTCTTTATGCCAGTACCATACTGTTTTGTTTACCATTGCCTTGCAATATATTTTAAAATCAGGATGTGTGATGCCTCTAGGCCTATTCTTTCTCAGATTGATTTGGCTATTCATTGTCTTTGTGGTTACATATAAATTTTGGGATTTTTTTTCCATTTCGGTAAAAATTGCCACTGGGAATTTCATAGAGATGCCATTGAATCTGTGGATTACTTTGAGTATGGAGAGATAGATAGATAGATAGATAGATAGATAGATAGATAGATAGATAGATTTTTTTTTTTTTTTTTTTTTTTTTTGGTGGAGTCTTGCTGTGTTGCCTAGGCTGGAGTGCAGTGGCATGATCTCAGCTCACTGCAACCTCTGCCTCTGGGGTTCAAGTGATTCTCATGCCTCAGCCTCCCAAGTAGTGGGCATTACAGGTGCCTGCCACCACGCCCAGCTAATTTTTGTATTTTTAGTAGGGGCGAGGTTTCACTTTGTGACCAGGCTGGTCTCAAACTCATGACCTCAAGTGATCTACCCACCTCAGCCTCTCAAAGTGCTGGAATTACAGGTGTGAGCCACTGCTCCTGGCCAGATTTATAATTTCTTATAATAATACTGTATCTTATTTTTATTTTATGACTAAATTGGCTATTCATTTTTAAAGTGCTTTCTTGGGTGCTTTGTATACTTCTATCAATCTTGCTGAACTTTTGTTAGTACTCATAGAATGTTGATTCAATAGAATTCTCTACATATGTATACATGTCATCTACCAATAATGATTTTTTATATCTTCTTATCCAGTCCTAAGATGACTTATGCCTTTATCCTGTCTTTAAAGATAGACAGGGCCTCTAATACTACATTGAGATGGTAAACATGTAAATGGAATGTAATTGGAAACTGTAAACATTCTTTTCTTCTTTGTTTTAAAGGAAATGCTTCTAAATTTATTTTTGTCAGTTTATTTTCTCATAAGTCT
Source organism: Papio anubis (assembly GCF_008728515.1). NCBI lineage: Eukaryota > Metazoa > Chordata > Mammalia > Primates > Cercopithecidae > Papio > Papio anubis. The sequence continues at coordinate 61,900 of NW_022163367.1, read as the reverse complement.
TTTTGTAAATAGTCCAGGAATTTCCTTGATATTCTTAATATTCTGTAAATTTTATCATAAGTACTTTATTAATACTTTATTTTGCCTTTTTATCATAAATAAAATGCTTGTTCTGTGTCTAATGAGATCATCATATCTTATGTCTTCTTTGGCCTAGTATTAAAGTGAAATATATTTATACATTTTTCTGATGTTGTCCTATCCTTTCAATCTTGGGATAAATACTACTTGATCAATATGTGTTATCTTTACATGAACTGTTAACTTTGGTTAGCTAATATTTTATTTAGGACTATTGCACTTACATGTATAAGTGAAGTAGGTTTATGGCTTTCTCATTTAGTTTGAGAATCAAGATTATATAGCCTTATAAAATTAGCTAGGCAACTGGGCAGCTTTTCTTTTGTTCTTTTTTTCATTTTCTGAAGCAATTAATACAAAATAGGTATTATCTCACAAAAAAATGGTATGTGAGGTAATACATATGTTAATTGGCACGATTTAACTATTCCACAATGTAAATATATTTTAAAACATGTTGTACATAATTATACTTTTATTTGCCAATTTTAATAGAGAAAAAAATAAAATAAGATACATATCATCAAGCTCTTGAAAGTTTTGTAAAACCCCACTGGAAAACTCTGTAAGCTAGGGGCTTTTTGGTGGGGAGGTTATAGCTTCTTTTTGTTCAGTTATTATTTTATATACTGATGTACCTTACAAAATTAGGATCATGTGAATGCATAAACCATGCAGAAAGTTACATACACATAAATACACACCTACACACACCCCTTTTAAAAACCAGAGAAGAGGCCAGGTGTGGTGGCTCATGCCTGTAATCCCAACACTTTGGGAGGTTGAAGTGGACAGATCACCTGAGGTCAGGAGTTCGAGACCAGCCTGGCCAACGAGGTGAAAACCTATCCCTACTAAAAATACAAAAATTAGCCAGGCATGGTAGCGGGCACCTGAAATGCCAGCTACTCGGGAGGCTGAGGCATGAGAATTGCTTGAACCCAAGAAGCAGATGTTTCAGTGAGTTAAGATTGTGCCACTGCATTCCAACCTGGGTGACAAAGCAAGACTCCATCTCAAAAATAAATAAAATAAAATAAAATAAAATATTAAAATAATTAAAATCAGAGAAGTAATATATAATTATTTATTTTATTGCTTTATTTTTTTAATTTTTATGGCTGTGTAATAGTTTTATATCTCTATGGTATACATGTGAAATTTTGATACAAGCATACAATGTGTAATGACAAAATCAGGATAATTGGAATATTAATCGCCTCAAACATTTATTATATCTTTGTGTTGGAAACATGCCAAATCTTCTCTTCTAGCTATTTTGAAATATACAACAAATTACTGTTAACTATAATTGCCCTACTGTGCTATCAAACATTAAATCTTATTCCTTCTATCGAACTGTATTCTTGTACCTGTTGACCAACCCCTCTGTAACCTCCTCCCTCCCCACTACTTTTCCCAACCTCTGATAACCACCATTCTACTCACTACCCCCACAAGATCAATTTTGTTAGCTCCCACATGTGAATAAGAACACGGAATATTTGTCTTTCTGTGCCAGACATATTTTACTTAACATAATGTCCTCCAGCTCCATACATGTTGCTACAAATGACAGTATTTCATCATTTTTTTAGCTAAATAATATTCCATTGTGTGTATATATGCCACATTTTCTTTATCCATTCATCTGTTCATAGGCATTCAGATTGATTCCATATCTTTGTTATTGTGAATAGAGCTGTAATAAACATGGGAGTACAGACATCTCTTTGATATGTTGATTTATTTCTTTTGAATATATATTCAGCAGTGGGACTGCTAGATCGTGTGGTAGGTTTTATTTTTTAGTTTTTTGAGGAACCTCTATAGTGTTTTCCATAGTGGCTATACTAATTTACATTTCCACCAACAGTGTATGAGGGTTCTCCTTTTCTGCATAGTCATCAGCATTTATTATTTTCTTTCTACTAATAGTAATTTTAACTGGAGTGAGATAATATCTCATTGTGGTTTTGATTTGCATTTCCCTGATCATTAGGGTTGCTGAGCATTTTTTCATATATACATTGGCCATTTGTATGTCTTCTTTTCAGAAATGTCTATTCAGATCTTTTATCCATTTTTTTTTTAAAGACATTTATTCAGCGTCATGATCAGACTATTACATTTAGCAATCAACAGCATGGGTGCAAAAAAAAAAAATCTACATTAAAACCCTTTGTTGGAATGCTTTACACTTTCCACAGAACAGAAACTAAAATAACCTGTTATACAACTAGTCACAAATACAGTCCTCGAGTTTTTTGCCCATACACATGAGTATTTGTCTAAAACATGTCTTCTTTGTAGCAGCTAGGCCCTGCCACCACTGTGCTTGGCTGAGTTCACAAATCTGTTGTAACCTGTAGCTTCCCTGTTACTTCCCTGGGTCTCCTCTCCTGCTAAGCTTTGCTTCCTAATTAAAATTTTCTGCCACTGCCATAGCTACTGCTGCTGCTGGAACCGCCATAGCCACCTTGGTTTCGTGGTTTTGCAAAGTATTGGCCTCCACTGCCATAGGGGCCAGAGCTTCTGCCTCCAAAATTTCCTCCCTTCATGGGTCCAAAATTTGAAGACTGATTGTTGTAATTGCCAAAATCATTGTAGCTTCCACCACCTCCAAAATTGCTTCCACTACCACTGCCAAAGCCGCCTCTGCCTCTGTTGTTATAGCTGTCATAGCTGCCACTCCTGCCATAGCCACATTTTTTGAATTGGATTATTTGGTTTTTACTATTGAGTTGTTTGAGTTTCTTATATATTCTGATTATTAATCCGTTGTTGGATAAATAGTTTGCCAATATTTTCTTCCATTCCTTAGGTTGTCTTGATACTTTGTTGATTGTTTTCTCTACTGTGTAGAAGTTTTTCAGTTTGATACAATCTCATTTGTCAATTTTTGCTTTGGTTGCCTGTGATTTTTAGGTCTTGTAAGCCAGGGGGTTTTTACTCAAGATATCTTTGCCCAGACCAATGTCCTGAAGAATTTCCCCAATTATTTCTTCTAACAGTTTTATAGTTTCAGGTCTTACATTTAAATATTTCATCCATTTTGATTTGACTTTTGTGTATGGTGAGAGAGAGGTCTCATTTCATTTATTTGCATATGGATATACAGTTTTCCCAGTACCATTTATTGCAGACTGTCCTTTCCACAGTGTACATTCCTTGGTGCCTTTGTTGAAAATGTGTTTGCCATAAATGCGTAGATTTCGTTCTGGGTTCTTTATTATGTTCCATTGGTCCATGTGTCAGTTTTCATGCCAGTACCAAGCCATGTTGGTTACTATGACTTTGTTTCTAAATTCACATAATCCAGTTTGTGCCACATATCTTCCATTTACCAATACAGACCCTTTTGCCCTCCCTGTTCTGCCTCAGAAGGCATGTATATATGTATATACATGTTCCCTTGAGAGCTAGCTTCCAATTGTGTTAGACCAATCTCCAACAAGAAATCCAAGAAACAGGGGAGTGTGGTCAGGATATGCACTTCCCTAGTTCCCTTCCTGGAAGTCCCTTCAGGCTTGTTGTTTCCTTGACCAGAGTCAGAAGCCTGACCAAGGAAGCGACCTCTACCACTTGGCTATATAATAGTTGTGCTGATCTGTGGGGTCCATGTGGTCCTCCCTCTATCATTCTCTGAGTTCCAAATATCGCTTCCTCTGCTCATCTATTTGGACCTAGGGATGTTAACTTCTGCTATTCTTGGCACTGGGATACTACATTATCTTTTGTGGTTTCCCTGCACTTTGCCTACATGTTCGTAAACTTAGTTTCTTTACTAAGTTTTAGTAAAACCTAAAATTATCTCAATTTGAATATGCCATCTGTTTCCTCCTGAGACCTTGACTAACATACCTGACTAATAAAGAGAAATGTGACACTTCCCCTTCCCCACCACACACACTCTTCCACTTTAATGATTACTAATAGTTTTGTGTGTGCATGCCTTCAAACACAGAACATTATTTGTGAGACATGTAACACCAAGGATATATGGAAGAAACACAGACAATGTTTTTAACATGAGAACTTTTTTTAAGAAGTGAAAATTTCTGGTTGCTACTGACCATGCCTCATTTTGTAAACTCCTTTCCTGATCCCTATAACCCTTCACAATTTTAGTATTCCTTTGATCTTTCTGATGACTCACTGTCTCCTCTTATGGGCTTATGTTCTTAAATGTAGGTGTCTGGGTTCTGTCAACTTTTCTCTTCTCTCACCTGCCCCCACTCTCTCTTTGAGATTTTATTTTCTTGAATAGCTTAAATTATCATCACTATGCCAAAGATTCCAAAATCTCTACCTCCAGCCCTGACCTATCTCCCAAATTCATCCATTTTCATTACTCTCTGAAGGCTATCCCCAACTTGAACATTCTAACAGCAATTCAAATACAACAGGATCAAAACCATATTCATATATTTCCCACTAAATTAGTTCTTCCACCTGACTTTCCCCTTTCTATTCCCAATACCACCGATCTCTTCTCAGCCCAAAATTTTGGTGCTGTACTTGACTCCTGTTTGCTGCTTTTTATCACTCCTATTTAGGATACTCCAATAGCTACAGTATTCACCCAGTATTCATATTCTCCTTTCAATTGCCACAGCCAAAATCCAATAGAATATTCCCATCCCGGAATTTCACAACACCTTCCCAACTCAGCTTCCCAGAGCTAGTTTTTCCTGCCCTCACACCTAGCCATCAAACAGATTGACAGCCTGATCTTTCCCCAAAATACAATATTTCTATTCTCTGATTTAAAAAGTAACTGCCCAATGTTCCCTGGATGTAAGTCTAGACTTCATGGTCTGTATCCAAATGTCTCTACTATGTGACCTTAACCTATGCAAGCCCCCATCCCAGTATGTCCCCCAGGTTCCAGTCAAGAAAACTTAACTAGCACGTCATACTGTTTTCTCTGCTTATCAAACCTTCCACACATCTCTGCAGATTTACATTCTTCAAGGTCCAACTCAAATCTTACCTCCCTAATGTGTTTTTCATAAGACTTTAATTATATTCTGCTTTACAATATATTATTTTTGTATTGTCATCTTATATACCAGGTTCAAAGTTCTCTGAAGGCAGGGACTATTTCTTACTCATTTTTTTCCCTCACAGCACCTATATAAGCCCCCTTCACATAATCAGTGATCAATAAATATTCATTGAATAAAGTAATAATGAAAAATCATCAGAAATAACTATTTTTAATAAAGATTTGGAAGACATTTCCTTTGTTTCTTAGGTATTTTTTTTTCTTTTTAGATGCAAGCATAGCTATATTCTGTAGCATCTGTGTATTTTTAGACTTTTTAAAGGTTTTAGATTCTGTAAACTATGTACAGAATATTCTGTTCAACATAAGGTGTGAGATTGATCACATGACCCATAATTGTATAATTTCTAATCCAAAGTAAGTGTGACTTTTGTGAATAAAAATTCTTGGCCAGGCGCGGTGGCTTACACCTGTAATCTCAGCACTTTGGAAGGCCAAGGCAGGTGGATCACGAGGTCAGGAGATCGAGACCATCCTGGTTGACATGGTGAAACTCCATCTCTACTAAAAATACAAAAGAATTAGCCCAGCATGATGGCAGGCGCCTGTGGTCCCAGCTACTCAGGAGACTGAGGCAGGAGAATGGCGTGAACCCAGGAGGCGGAGGTTGCAGTGAGCCGAGATCGCGCCACTGCACTCCAGCCTAGGCAACAGAGCGAAACTCCGTCTCAAAAAAAAAAAAACAGCAAATTATCGGTCTATTGGGCCTTTTACTGAAGTACTTCTTGCAGTTACTTCCTCCTTAAATACACCATACGAATTCATCTTAACAAAACTATCTTAATTGTATTTTTATAAATAATCAGTGAAAATAAAAAATAAATATGGTACTTCTGGCTATCAGAAGTTGAATATATTGAGTAACCAGCTCATCTTAGAAGCTAATCTATGAATTATTACGTATAAAATAAAAAAGATGTGTTGTTAAAGATAGACTGATACAGGTGGCTGAGTAATCTGTTTTCTACTTCCATATGAAGAAAAGCTTAAACATGTTTGTTTATTTATTCGTTCATTCATTCATAATCCTATACTATGTGCCAAGCACTATGTTAGGCATGAGGGATATCATAAGGCATAAATCTATGATCCCTTCTTTAAAGAGAAGAAAGAACTACAAACAAACAGTAGGAGAAAAATCCAAATGTAAAGTTTGTGCCAGGCATAGCAGTAGCACAGAGGAGAAAAAAAATTTGTGACAAACAGTTTCATCCTTGAATGGCTTCGCTAATCTAGCTTTCTATAACTTACTGTAAAATATCACCCACTGGTCAAAGCCAGGAAGAAGGAACATATTATAAGACTTAAGTATTTGAATAATTTATAATGGCTTCATTGCTTAGAAAACTTCAATTCATTTTGGCAACATGATGAGATCACTGGTATCAATGTGGAAGATAAAGCATACAGCATTGCAGGGCCTGAAAAAGAATATCCTATTGTAATTACAGTATTTTAAAAGAGAATGCTAGTCATTATTATTTTCAGTGGTCAGGAGTGAAAATGCTTGTTTACTTCAAGTTTTAACAGCATACTTACCTACCTTAGATTTCTTATCTCTGAGCTAAACAAACCATTTTAATTTCACACAAAGCCACAAAGCATTATTTCTCAAAATATACTTTTAATTAATAGCTTATTTACTCTGCTTTCTTCTCACTTGACTGTGAGCTTCATCTAGGACAGAAATTATTTCTTATTGATCTTTACATCTCATGCCTAAGCATAATTCCTGGCACACAGCAGACAATACTTGTTAACAGAAATACTTGTTAAATACTTGTTAAAAGAAAAATGTAAATATAGACCTTTAGCTCTTTACCAACTGTCAATATTCAAGTTTTCTAGTCCCATGATTTGCAAACTTTTCTTATTTTTTTCTCTTGATAAGATCAGGCAAAGGAGAAGGATTTCCAAATAGCCTGACAGTGTATCAATGTTTCAACAAGTTAAAGCCCCAAGACTTACCAGGGAAATTTAATTCTCATTAAAAAAAAACAAAAAGCAAAAACTTATATTAACCTTTACATGTAAACTCAAAATGGTACACTCCCTGAAAGTATTCCTCTTGTTGGATATTTACGAGATACCTTTGCAAATAGAAAACTGCCGACATGACCCCTAAACTTCATGTAAAATGACTGTATTTATTATTTTTATTTTTATCTTCACTTTTGCAGTAGTTGCTGTAAATGGCTTGGAACATGCAAAATATGCTAAACAAGAAACCTAGCCCCTACCTGAAGAGTTAGCAGTTGAAAGGCATAAAGAAGTACAATAGATATAAAAGCCTCTTGAAGAACAGCCTTTTGCTGCATAGATGCTAGGCAAGACAGTATGTGGCAGGAAAAGAGTTGGGGAAACTGCTTTAAAAACCTATTAACTAGGAATGCGAAAAGCAAGGAACAATTGGGAAAGGAGGGAGGTGCTCACTGTTTAAAAGCCTTTTAAAGGTGACCATATTTTTGTTGGCTTTTTGCCTGCAACATAAAATAAGGATGATGTACTGAATGGCTAGCTGGCTGGTGAAGGTGGAATGAATGGCCTGGGCTAGGAAGTCAAGGCTGAATTTTGAGATGCTACTCTGGACTATGTGCAGCTGTTGAAACAGTTCTCAGCAATGACCACTTAGACTTTGAAGTAAACACAAAATTCAGTCAGCCTCCTCAATCACCCTTTCATTTTTGTGTGTTTTTCTCGGTCCCATAAATATTTGCCTGTGCTGTCTTTGCTGCAGATATTAAGGAGTTAATAAATTAGACAGCCAACAAGCAGGAATCGGGAAAAGCCACAGAACTTAGAATTGAACAGCTGACAGCAGATTCTGCAGGTGCAAGATGGGAATCAGCTCTGCATTTTCTATGTAGCACAGTTTTCTCTGCCTGGCCTGTGGCCTGATTTCCTGGCCTCTTTGGGATAAGCTGAATTATAAGACAGAGAATTCCAGAAGATCTTGCTCTGTGATCCTATGAACTCTAGCTTTTCAAAAGGAAGCAATCTCCTTCTATGTTTAGACTGACAATATTACGTATTGGTGGCAGCCTTGTAAGATTTTGGTTTCACGTTAGGAAAGAAAAATGCTCTAAATGCCATCCCACTTAAAGAAAAAATGGTTGATTAAACTGCACTGCATAACAGATTAGCCTCCTGCAATTGGGTGTCTAGGAATGTGTTGTGTGTGTGTGTGTATGGTGTGTATGTCAAAGGGAATCACTACTTATTAAATATATAAGTACCACAGTGAATATTAAGGTCATAATAGGGTGTGAAAAAGGAGAGAAATGGGCTGCATTCAAGTGCATATTTCTAATCAGCTACTTTTTTGTATTCTTCTAATCATTGTATTTGATGGTAATGGACATTCAAGGCTAAACTCTGCACTGTGGCAGTTCTTCCAAATCTTTTTGGCTCTATAGTGGTAAAAATATTAATTCCATAACACTTCAAAGTGTCCAATATGATCCCTCGATTAACAAAACATTCCAGTGTTTCTTCTGTGAAGGACTTTGGGCTGCTTGCAAGGGTGATGGTAGGAGTGGCTGATTGCATTGATAATAGGAAAATTAATTTTTTTCCATGCTGGTGAATATGGCCTACACATCCAAACCCTTTTGACAAAACTATTATGAGGAATATATTTGTAATAAGGACAGAAAAACTCGGAGATCTGGGATTTTTTTTTTTTTTTTTTCTAGATGGACTCCAGGAAGGACAGATAAATACCTCCAGTTAGCAACGGTTAAGATGGAGTTAATACCAACTATTAATTCCCAGTTTGGATCATCTCTTTCTCTCAGGACTACTTTAAGTCCCTGAAATTCCATGCTTCCAATTTCCCCTTCTATAACTGAAGATCCTGTTATTTAAATCATAGAAGATTAGGTATTTTTGGACACTGGCCTTGTATTAGTTTGACAGAAAATTCTGAAAAGCTCTCCCCATTCCAAAAATGTCTTTCTCAGGCTTTTTGTGGGGACCTAAAATTCCACCACTGGAAATTGTAATATTTAGAGGAATGCTGTGTCCCTTACTGACAAATTCAATTTCAAAACATAGTAAAATTAAATAAACATAAAAATAAATGTATTATATAAATACAATTTTTAAGTATCTGTGGGCCAAAGATCAGGAGGGAATATAGAAATATTAAATTATTTATGGTGTTAAGGTTGTAGTATTACAGATTACATCTTCATTTTAAAATTTATCTTTACTATGCTGATAATAAACATCAATAGGGAAAAAAATAATATTACTTTTAAAGGCTCAATTCTACCTGACCACTGTATCTCTAGCTAGTGGAACCTAAAATATAAGTCACCAAAATTTTTAAGTAAAAAAAAATAAAAGAATACGCTCACTTAGTGATTTATGACTAGATTTAGGGAGAAAAAAACAAAACTCAACAAATATTCACTTACAAGTTAATGAGTATTTGCTATGGAGAAGGCATTCTGTTGAGTGATACAGAGGATACAAAACCAACCAAGATCTGCAACCCCACTCCTTCAAAAGCTTATGGCATAAGGCTAGTAACTTTGAAGAAAAAGCACATTGTTATCAGTCATCAGTACATTTTGGTGAATCCATCTATTAGCCATTTGTTTCAGATTTTGAAAAGCTGAAGGATGGGGCAAGCCTAGGATACTACCTAGGAAAGATCAGCCTGGATTAAGACACTTAATGAAAGAAGATGAGGGAAGTGGGCACAAGCCGGGGGAGGCGATAGCACAAAAGAGGGTAGAAGATGAGAGCACGCTGACTGCAAACTGTGTGTGTTTCAGAGGGTGGATTTGCTAGCTCTGACTTCTAGAAAATAATTTTCAAAATATAAAGTGGACCCTAACAAAGTACTATTCTTATCAATCCAAGAGTGCCAAGCAATCAAGGAGAGATATTTAGAGACAATGTGCTTTCAAATTCACAATGTAAACTCTAAAGTAATATATATTTTCTTATAAACTTAACTTTAGTAAAGAATGATTTTTGAAGTTCACTCAAATATCTAATATTTGCAGATATCCTTATTTCATTACTTTGTTCCAAATATTTAAAACCAGATGACAAAAAAGTAATGTCCTTAAGGAATCAAATTCATTATTGAAATAAGATATTTTCCAAGTTGTTTGGAAAATGGTTTACTTTCTTTTTTCCCCTTTACTAGACCTCAAAATACACTGACTTTTCCTCACTGGTAAAGAAATATAACATTGAGAAGTATCAAGTGAACCCACTTTAACAGGCTTCAAAACCATACCACTAACGTATTAGTTTAAAACGTTTCTCTAAGACGCATTTCTTACAGGGGAACACTCTTTAGGAAGCACTAACACTCACAGTCCCTAAATTTTAAATTGGTCCCTAATACTCCATTTGGTAATCAATATCCTCCTTGCTCCTCCCCCACCCTCTCAGATAGCCTTATTTTCTGTCAGTATCTATCACATCTTCTTTTTTCTTTTTCTTTCTTTTCTTTTCTTTTTAATCACTTTCTTCATTCTTAATCCTTCCTTTTGGGCCAAGCTGTCTGCCCTTTATAGCTATATTTACTTCCTCCTTCTCTTTCCCCTTTAACCCTTTCTAGACCTTTAGATTATGAATGCTGAAATTTGTGATTCATTGTTTTTGCCATAGTGATCGCCTATTAAGAAAATTTGCCTCCTCCACAAGATTATTCTAAGAAAGCATAATTTTAAGCATCCACAACTATTGCCCAAATAGAGACAACCATTTGGTTCAACTTCATACGTGTTAAGCCAAACGTATTCAAAAATGATTTCCTGCTCCAATTCTTACTCAGTATTTTCTGTGACTCTCCCTTATTATACCTTTCTAGCTCAATGAAAACTTTAGCTATCTATGGTTTAGTCTGAACTGTACATGGGGCAGTGACAATGGCCTTCTGACCCTATGGCTCTTCCTGGCTGTGGGTAGAATTGATAGCACTTTTTCAATTTCTCCCTTGTCTTTGCTTGAACATACTGGAATTACAACCTCTGACAAAGGTAACATCCCTTTTGTAGTGGAAACAAAAGGGGTGTGTAATGAATTGGTTAAGATTACATTGCATGTTTAGATGATGAAATCCAACTGCAGCTCAATTCCTTTATTTCCTCTAGCTGGACCTGGTCTTTCAATAAGACATTATTGACTGGCATCTTCCCCAGAACAGGTGCTTTGGAATATAGTCTTGCTGCTCTGAGTCCTTTAGACTGAAAACAACTATGGTATAGGTCAAGAGAATCAGGTATGAGACAATAATGCCCTTAGGATATACACTGTAGATGATTCATATCCAGGTGGTATTAATGGAATAAATGGTCCTTAGACTTATATGGAGAGCTAATGCTTTTCAAATTAACTAAGGTGGCAGGATATGAGTTACAGGTTTATTTGCCATTTCTCTGCAAAAATTCTAGGACCAGGAGAAGATAGAGGAGGAAGGCAATTTTTAAAATAATTCACTACTATAGATTACATTATAAAATGAATTTTTAATTTTTACAAAGATGAAATCAATGCCACAACATGTGATATTAACAAATGTTATCTTTTTACCACAAATTATATCACTTTTGGTTGCTCTGGATAGCAAATTATTGGCCTCTTTCTTCCTTTTCCCTTAAATTACTTTGGCCTGTGGTTTGTCTTTATTTTTCTTTTATTTTTCAAAAACAAGATCACTTACAATTTTTGCTTTTAAAAATGATATAATACCCATATTGGCTGCAGAAAATATTCAAAATGTGTGCTTTTCAAAGAATGATCGGATCATTTATTCATCTTTAGATAAGGATGATTATATTCATCTCAATTATTTTTGCCAAGGACTGTAACACTAATTTTACTCTTTCTAAAAATTAAAATAGCAAACAGTTTATATAAGGTGTTGATAATTACCTATATTATTGTACTGCTGTGACAGATGTTGGCAAAAAAAAAGCCTAAAATGCCTACAGCTGTGCACTCCATGACATCTAGTTTATACTCAGACAGAAGGCTAACAGATGTTCTGAACTGTCACTTTGCCTAAATGTTTTTAAAGTCTAAGGACCTGCTTTATAATTCACCAGAGTCTGGTTTGGTTTCACAGAGGTTCTCAGAATTCCCATCTGTGACAATTAATGTTGAAGACATTGATAAATCAACCCTTGTGTTTTCTCTCTTCTTTATCAAACAGACATCAGTTTATAAATGGATGGTAGATTGTGAAGGCTGTTTTTATATACATCCTATTTGTAAAATTATCTCCTTAAATACAGATAGAATTGGGCTATAAGAATACATGGAGGTTTGTTTTGAGCCATGGAAAGGGCCATGTAATCACCTATTCTTTTCTTTCTGCTAAATTTTATGCACCTTGGAAGTAAAATGTTAACCAATTCCAATGACAATTTTCAAAAGTTATATTTGTTCTGGTGAATAAAAAAGTGTTTTGCTATTTTGATTCAGCATTTTAACAGCTCTACTCATAACAATAACTCTTAATTGTGCAGCCTGTTAGAAAAATGAAAGAAGACAATAAATGGCATTGAGAAAGTACACAGCACATCTCCAGCTTGACACCCTAATACTTCCTCTTCCCAAACATACCTTCAGATCCCTCATACAGAATTACTGCCCCGTGCAAAGGCCATCAATGCCTTATTTGCTGTTGCTCTTAATTTTAACAAGCTGGATTCCTGTAGTACACTTGCTTAATAGTTAAAACATTCTGTTAACAATCAGGTGTTTGGCCTATCCTGTTTCTCCTCTATTCTGTATAGAAATATAACTCCAAATAGTACATCTTTCTGGGTTTGTTTCTAAATTAGTCCCCACACTTAATTATGAGGATGAGAGGGATGCCTTATTCCTCTTTGTTATAGGCTAAGCTCTCAGTAATCCCAAACAAAAGAGCCAGTTCTGGAAGATATAGGATTTGCTAGCAGGATTATGGTCTCATAGATAATGATGTGCAGTCAGCAGAAGCGAAGCTTTATTTTAATTCAAATAAGCTAGTAAACAAACCACTGACAAGTCTGCTGGTGAGAGTAACTGGCTGCTGTTGCCACATTGGCAGCAAAATTATAGAAAATCTATTATACCTTGTTCACCATATGTTTAATTTAATACAAGATACAAATTAAAGTATTCACAGTGTCTATTAAAATAACAATACTTTTTTATATTTGAATGTTTTAAAATAATTTCTACTGACCTTTTAAAGGGCAGTTTTGATATAAGTGACTATCAGCGATGGGGGGAGGTAGTTAATAAAAGGCAAAAAATTGTAATTGCCTTCCTGAAAAAAATAAAAGTATAAATGTTCACTGGTTTGCAGATGTTAATAAGGTTAATTAGCAGTCATGTGTTCTGCTACTACTATAGTTCCCTCCCATCCTTTGGGTTTCTGAGGCTAGAGTGTTAACAGTGATACTTAGTTTGACCTATGTGAGTCTGTCCTCATGAAATCATTAACTGGATGAAGCCAGCCTATGGATAGCCTTAGAGCGAATGCCAATTGAGATCTATAATCTGAAAATTGAGTTTAAACTCTAGGCCCAAGTTTGGTATGGAAAAAGGCACAGACTTTTATATTACCGCTTTTAGTCAATCTCTCCGTAGCCAAAAGATCCTAAGGGGAGCCAGAATTAAGAGTCTTCCTTCCAGAGAAAGGAGAGAAGAAAAAGACAAGCCCACAACAAATTTGTTCATAACAAATTTTTCTCTTGTACCCACAACAGTCGGCAACCAGTGATGCTTGCTTGAGCCTGTGGGGACTCAGTCTACCAGATTCTAAAGACCAGACTGGGTTTTAAAGTTATAGACCTAGATTTGAAACCCAGATCTACTATTTCCCAGCTGTGAAACCAGATATTTAACCTAGCTGGATCATCCTTTATTCTGTAACGAGGGGATGCTGGGGTGAGGGAAAGTATAATAATTCCAATTTTACAGTATCATTATGAGAAGTAAATAAGAGAAAGTATCGGTACCTAATAGATACTGATTAAAGATTGGTTCCTTTCCTCTTTCACTGTCAAGCAAATAGAAATGTTGCCCTTTCTTCAAGGGTGAAGGGAGAGTGTTAGGAGGAGGAGTTGGAGGGGGAGATATGAACAAAAATTCCTGGAATCAGTTTCTTTGGATCATTAATTCCTGTCCACCGCCAAAACCCAAAATGGCATTCTCCTTTTCTCTCAAAATGCACCATAATACTTACTCTCTTCAAGACTGTATCGGTAAGCCACCCAAACCAGCTCCCCATTGTTGGGCATATGAATTAGAAAAAAATAAATAAATAACCATTACACTGTGAGATGTCTTTTCCAACTTTTATGTACAGATTTTGCACTGAGTCTACAATTGTGTTCATGGGATTCCCTCGTGTGAATTTTGGTTCAGAGAATAGAAGCCTAGGAGATCCAACTACGTACTGGCAATCACAATATGCATAAGGTGTACATTTGGAAAATGGCCTTAGTTTCAATTGTTCTTGAAGTCCAACAGATGATAGGAGGACGTATTTTACCCCAAAAAACGAGTTAATTTATCTCAGATTGATGCAAGAAGCGATTTTCAAAGCATGGTCCTGGTAAGGATATGCCAGAGAAACACCAGAGAAATATCCATGGTCCCTTCCCCTCTCTCCAGTAACCTGTTATTCAGAGGTTGAGAGATCAGAGATATTTGCATTTATTGAAACACTGGATATATCGTTAAATTAAGAAACTGAAAAAAAAAAGGGTCACAAAATTTGTGGCATATTTTAAGTGGTTAGCGTTTTTAAAGTAATACTTTTAGCACATGAAGACAAAACACGATTGTACGTATAACTTCATTTCATTTGTATATAACAAAAGAATGTAAATGGATTTAAAGGCTCTCCATAGGCTTTGCTTCTACCTCTAAATTTCCACTTAGTTACACCCTTCTCTAGTCCCTATTTGTTGTCAAGTCCCAGAGCATAAAACAGCCTGAGGGAGCCTCAGAGCTCCAGAAGTGTGAGAAGGGTGAGAAGGCAGGCCATGCTGGCCGGGTACATGGCCACTTAGCAGACAGGCCGCCAGCGAGCCTGCACTGTCAACCTTCCCCATCTCAGGTTTCCAGGTCCGTGGCTCCTGACCTGAGAGCCCCTCTCCTCTGAGAGGGTCTCCCCCTTTGCTGGCCCAATCTCGGTTCCTGACTTTCCACCCCCGAACCCTCCCCGCTCTCCAGGGAACCACGATCCGGCCCTCCAGAGAGGTTCTCCTGGGCTCGCCGTTTGGCCCACGGGGTACGGGGAACAGACGGTTCCAAATTCATTTCGGCATTTGAGTCTAGAGTCAGGAAGATCTCGGCCGCCCGCCTGCGCCTCGGAGCAGCCCATGAGCCCGTGAAGGCGCGTGGGGAAGGGGGGCCTGGAAAGCCCGGGCTTCGACTGACTCGGCCGGTACCGCTCCGAGGAGGGGCCTCAGCCTCCCTCGGAGCCAGGGCCGCGCCAGAGCCGCGCTAGGCCTGGGGGCCGGACGCGCACAGAAGAGGGCTGGCGGACACGGCCGAGCGGTGGCGCAGTTTTTGGGGGCACAGGGCAGCTCAGCCCGCCGCCCGCGCCCCCGCTTCCCCACTCCAGCGAAACTGGACAAGGCCGACCCACCCCGCCGGGCCCAGAGCGCCCGGAAGCCCGGGCCCCATCCGTCAAGACACGTTCGGCCTCAGCTCTGGTTTCTCCTCCGGTTACCACAGACCCAGGAAAGGACGGAGCGGCGACCAGGCTGACTAGAAGTTTATTCTAGAGGCTTTGAAAAATGAGGTTTCCAGGTCTCTTCGCACGCGCGCGCGCGCGTTCTCGAGCTAAAGGTTCGAAGCTAGAGTTTGAATTTAAGCCACGTCCTGCGACAGGTCGCGTTCAGCGTGGGCGTCGGCCCTGCCGCGTCCCCCGGCCCCTCGAAGTGCGCGTCAAGTGGGGTGTCGCGTCGTTGTGTTTTTCTCTAAGTGAATAATTGAATCGTGTTAGGCCAGGTTACATGCTAATAATACCTGGATGTATTTAAAAGCGCCCGCGTTTCTAAACCTCCCGCAGAAAGTGGAAAGCAATCGTCCCCTCGGACCTGGCGCCGCTGCGCCTGCTGGAGCCGCGCTTCGCCACAGTCGGGCGGCCAGTGGAGGGCGAGGAGCGCGCGCGTCACGAGAGGCGGCCCCGGCCTCCCAGAGCCCGCACTGGGAGGCCGAGGGCTCGGGGCTTGAGCCGTCTGAGTCCGATTTCTTTCCACGTGTAGAGGGTAGAAAGTGGCCAGTCAGGGCGTGATTGATTGTTTAAGGAGAGAGAAGCTACAGCTTTCACGGTAGTGGATAACTAAAGCATGACATGATGCCATCTGTGTGAAACTCGTGATGTGTATGGTCATTGGTTCACTGGGACATCCAGACCCTGATCGTGCGTATCGTGTTTCCTTAAAAGCAGCACTCGCGATTTAAAAACAGGTCCCGGGTGCCCCTCTTGCTAATCCTCTCTGCCACTAGCCCGCTTAATTCCCTTTTTGTAAATTCCCCCCTTTACCTTTCTGTCCTCCCTCCCTCCCTCTCTTTCTTCTTTCCTCCTCTCCTTTTCCCCTTCCTCTTTTTCTTCCTCAATCTAGGTCGTTTGTGCTGAATGACATTTATTCACCGACGTCCCATTCTGAGGGTGAGGGGAAAACCCCACCCTCCACATCTCCCCAGCTAGGCTTTTGCTTGTAAAATATGGGGTTCAACTTTGGCTCCAGAGCGCTTTTGAACAGTAAAGTTTCCAACTCAGAGCCACCTGTAAATAAATGCCCATAAATTTCCCAACCTCGTGAGAAAGCCATTTCTACAACCCAGCATCGCCTCAGTGATGTGTGTTTGCTCCAGCCAGAGAGGCACTGGTCAGTCACCTCAGTTTCTGCCCTCTGGATACAGGAAGTGTTTTTGTTTGTGTTTTTTGGTTTGTTTATTGTTTTTTTTTTAAAAGCAGTTTTCCAGTTGTAGACTACTGGTTCCTGATTCCCTCATCTATCAAGACAGTTTGTCAGCTTGGCCCTGCAGCTTGCGTTTCACATTCTATATTTTTTAGTTAAACGTTGAAGTATTTCCCTATGTCAGATGGGATGCCATTGCATTACAGTTTTTGAGACAACTTTTGCTGACTTGCCTAAAAAATTATGTCTTCCTGATCTCCCACAGGAGAGCGAGGTCAACTGAGGGATTTTTCAACTTTCTTATGGCTGGGATTGAATAGATCCAATCCCAATAAGATATATCAGGTTTCCTCACCTTTAGTCACCTTGGGCTACTCACTGATGCACTCCTATCTTACAGTCTTAGATTCAGCCCAGAACCCCTCAGTGGAAAGAAGACAGCAGTTCAGATTCTTCTTTCAGGTTGTTGTAAAAAAAAAAAAAAAAAAAAAAAAAAAAGGCTTTTTTTCAGTTAGCATCCTTTGTAAGTTTTGATATCCAAAAAATACATATGACACAAGAAGCAGGAAGAGATCTTCAGTTATTCCAGTGGATTCCTTTTTTATGAAAACACTGGCTAAAACATTTTACATTCACCCTTCCTCATTCCACTTTTAGTTGGAAGAAGTTTCTAGTATTGATTTAATTTTGTATAATGCCCCTACCCTCTCCTACAATACCATAAGTAACAAATTCACACACCTTAGCCTGTTCTGTTGAAAGTCACTCTTGATTTACTCTCTTCACTTTCCTTCTACCCCCAATGCACTCACACTTTTACAGACACATTTTTCTTGATCCAGAGAGTATTTGTAGGTGCATAACTTTTTTAGTATTGTCTTGACTTTCATTCTTTTCTAACTGATATTGGACTCTTTATCGTTAGATACAAAATGAATTTTTGAGAAACAACCATGTGAAAAATTCCTTAATTTTCTGTTCTGATGTCTTTGTTTTTCAAGCTTCATAGAAAGGCTTTAGTTGGTGTTTAAATGATAGTCCATGAAAATTCCTTATTAGATGACTCCAGACCAATTGTAAACTAATAACATAATTGTTTCCAAAAGGGAAAGTGGAAGTTGAGATCAGTTATATCGAGGGATTCATTTGAGTATTTATCTTTAAAATGGTTTATGAGAAGAAAGGGAGAAATGAACTGGGTGGAGGACAGAGGTAGAGAATCCAGTGAAAACATGTTTTTAAGATTAAAGCCATTTTTTCCACACTATTGTCTTGCCACAAGTGACAACATAGAGCAGGAGTCATGAAAGTGGATTACTGTCATTCTGGGCTATTGGAGGCCCAGAAAGCCCTGGCATTAATTCCTACAGAAAGGTAGACAAACCTAGTCAGTAACTAACGCTGTCTCCCACAGCGCCCTCACTGCCAAGTGTTCAGGCTCTCTCAGAGTTGATACAGACCTCAGGGGGGTCTAGGTGGCAGGGCTTCCCTTGTGAGAGGAAGTGGAAGCTGTCTGTGGAACTGAGAGGGAGGAAGCCAGGTGGCTGTAAGAGCAAGCCTGAGGGGATAGGGTGCTGTAATAGGAAGGCTGTGGCCACTAGTCCCTCACATGGCTGCAATTAGTGTGTCAAAGCTAGCTAATGATGAATCAAAAAGAGCCAAGAGTAGGACCTTCTGGGTGCTAAAGACTAACCTTTAGCTTGTTCCACTCCTCCCACTGGGCTCCCATCCTAGGTTTTCCAGGATTGGAGACCTTACTGGAGGAAAGGGTGAATATGTTAAGAAAACATGGCTAGCCCCTGTCCAGCATGTGCATACCGGTGTGGTCTTGCAGAGATGGAGAGAAACACCTTGTGATGAAAGAAGCCCTCAGTGATCTGTGTGTCTGGCTCATACAGTTGTGCACGGCCAACCAGAGAGTGGGGGAGAGGAAAGCCTCATTTTTTTTTTCAGTCACTCTATCTGGGGTTGCTTATCTCCTCTCCCCCAACCCTCCGCCTCACCCCATCAGGACCAAATAGAATTGAAACTTCATTGCCTTTGCCTGTACTGAGCCTAAAAACTCAGGGTTTGATAAGGTTACTGCACCAGTGATACAATTGTAGATTTTTAAAAGCCTCCTCAAAGAGACAGATGTTTGGGCTGATTAAGAATTGAGGAGGAAACCTGCAGCTGCACCAAGGAATAATCTATTGGACAAATATTTTAATAAAAAAATATGAAGAGATCAGCCCGACCTTGCAAGGTCTTCTGCTTTAAAAAAATCTTTATCAAACCCCTATTCTATGGCTTCAATAAACAGAACCCATTACCTCACGGCATCTTTTGTTGGCCCCATACAAGAGAGAACAAAATGGTTATTCAGGGGAACGCTTTCGATTTTTATTGTGGGTAGCCTGCACAAAGAGCCGTGTTATTGTATTTAAAAGAACCATCTGTAGCAGAAACAATGGCATCAAATTATCTTTGAATACCCACTGAAAAAAACATAAAGCTTTTTTTTTTATTCTTCTTCTGTACGGTGGGGGGATAGAGCAGTGTTAGGATAACTGACTTTTTTGTTGTTCTCTGGGTGCATTCTTCTCGCTCCCCCTCTCTCCCCCTCACCCTCTCTCTCTTCTCTCTCTCCCTCTCCCTCTCTCTCTCTCTCTCTCTTTTAAAAAATCAGCCATTTGGGGTTTTAAGCCATAAACGATTTTTCTTGTTGCAGGGGATTGCAGTGGCAAAGCTAGGCTAGGTCTTGGAAGCTGGTGTAAGGCGATGCGGGTGAAGGCAGGAGGCTGATGGAAAGACTGGGGGGAAGAAAAGCCGAAATGGATTCACGGTGCCTTGGATGAAGGACGAGAGGGGAACTGCAAGCTCCTTCAACTGGTTCTGTCCGGTGAGAAGTGATCAAGCTTGGGCTGACAAGAGGCTCAGGGAACCCTCACGTTCTTTCGCTTTTTTACCTGCCAATCAAACTGCTACAAGACAACACCCTGATCTGGCATGGACATGTAAGTAGCTCGCAACCCAACTTTGACATTCACTGCTAGCTCACTCCTCCCCCCACCTCACTTTCTTCCCCACTCATTCTGTTTTTCTTTCTTTCTTTTTT
The DNA here is from genome assembly GCF_008728515.1 of Papio anubis. Classification (NCBI taxonomy): domain Eukaryota; kingdom Metazoa; phylum Chordata; class Mammalia; order Primates; family Cercopithecidae; genus Papio; species Papio anubis. The sequence goes on along the minus strand of NW_022163367.1, from coordinate 41,751 downwards.
TTTTTTCTTTTGACCTTTAAAAGATCTGGAAATACACCCTGTGTGGAAGTCATTTAACACTGGTAGATTTAAGTCTGAAAGCGTTAACTTTTGGAATTAAATTCTAATTTAGAATTCTTTAACAAATGCAGAGATGAAATGACATTATTTTATTCTATTTTGGACGGTTTTGATACTGAACTTAATCAGTTGTCTTGCAAGGGTGTGTTTCTTTTTCTATGAAACTGAAGAAATAGATCTGTGAGCCCCCAGAAAGAAACCCATTAATGAAAAATTCAGGCTTCCATCTTAAAAATGTTAAACTCTAGCATTTCACCCCTACAAAGAACCTTTTCCAGACCAATGTTACTAAATGGAAAGAGTGATTTGATTCAAAAGGTACCTATCATTAAGGGGTTGCTACTACTTCAATCGGCGTCTTAACTATTTTGCTGGTGGTTAGGGGTAGGGGGAGGTTGCAAAACAAGAGGAAGGGGACATGGCGTTACCTCGTTTTTTATAAGAGATTGACATAGAGGGAAATAGAAATGCAAGGGGGCAGGATAAGCAGGAAATATTACCTGAGAGAAGGAATTACAGAGCATGGCGAAGCTGGAAGGTGGGAGGGTTTCTGCGGGAAGTCGTGCGAGGGGTGATGGGGCTTGCTCTTTGGCGCCCTCTAATGGCAACTTGAACCAATGTTTTACTTTCGTAATGCAGTACTGGGAAAAGCAGCTGGGTTTTTGTTATTGCTGTTGGTTTTTTTCCTCCGCAGACTTAGAAAGTAGAGAGTATTAGTGGAGTAAATTGATTGTTTTCAGCCTAGGAACTTATATATATGTCTTAAACTCACCAGTGTTTCCTCCTCAAACATCCCCTCCTCTCCCGAAATCTTGTTAGACTAATAGAGGAGGAAAGGCTAATGGCAAATTGACTTATGGAGGGTGGTCCACGCCCAATTAGCCATTGCGGGCGGGGAGAGGGGGTAGGATTCGATTCCTACCTGAACAGCATTCTGACTCTTCTAATATACTCGAGAGGTGTAGGGGGGTGGAGTAGGAAGGGATGATTTGGAAATTGCAGATTCTGACACGGGCTCATTATAATACAATTTTAGGGGGGCTCTTGGGAACCTCTGTTATTGCGACATGTGGTGGTCAGGGGGCTTTCCTTCCCGCCTTCTTTTTCTTTTTTCTTTTTCTTCATTCTTTCCTTCCTCTTCTTTTTTTTTTTTTTTATAATTTGGTAGATAAAGGTTAATCTTGGGCTGAATGATAGAGCTATGATTGACAAGAGAAAAGGTGTTGAGGGCAGGTCGCGCTGTCTTATTTACAGCCCACTGCTTGCTGTAGAGTCTTTGTTAGGACTGGAAAGCTAATTTAGTGCTGATCAAAAGCACCACAGAGTTAAAGGACTGGTAATGACTGCTAATTTCATTTCAGCCTCATGCATCCCCAACTGCTGTAATTAAAGATACGCTATTTAAATACAGGTGAAGGAGTTTTTTTTTGTTTTTCTTTTTTTTAGTTGGGGGTGGGTGGGTGGATTACAATTTTATTTAGATTTTTTTCTTATACGGTACTTGGGTGTTATGTAGTACCAAATTCGATTTTATTATTATTATTATTTAGAGCCGCTCCTTGTCATTTATACCTGGCTTTGCAGAATCGGAAGTGTGAAATGTGTCACTCACATAAAAGCCCCTGTTTAAAGAAAGGGTGGGGCGGGGGAGTGCAGAGGAGTAACTATTTAGGGGTGATTTAAATATTTAGGTCTCCTTTATTTCTCCTTCAAATTAATAGAAAGGACTTCGATATAGTTAAAAGTATTTGAAACTTGGGGCAAGGTTAACAGGCCAAAGGGATCAGTGTCAGCTTTTTAAGTACGTCTAAAAAGATCATGTGAACAGATGGAAAAATATATTTTTAATTAAATAATTGCCCCCACACTATAGCTGCAGTGTTGGCTCAGAAACCGTGTAATTTCTCATCCGATAGGAGTTTCTTTATGAGAACATCAAAGGATAAAAAGCTGTACATTTTCGTAGTTGGTTAAAATTGATAACCAGCCCCCCACGCGCGGGCGCGCACACACACACACACATACACACACGCACACACCGACACACACACACACACATATACCCAAAAAAGAATTTAGCCTTTAATCTCTTTTTATCCACGAAGACTAAAGCACTGTACTCGACCCCGCGAGCGGCTCTCGCCTTCCGGGGCTGGAACCCGACTCAGATGTGAAGCGGCGCTGAGCCGCTGCGCAGGTTCGTGCCCAGCGCCCCCTGTTGGACACAGTAGGAGCTGCGCAGCGCCAGTCCCGGAAATCGCTAGAATCCTGCTCTGGGGTTAGAGAAAACTCTTTATTGCCCTCCAAAAAAGAAACGGGATGCGGAAACAAATTTTTATATCCTTGAAAGATAATATAATATTAACTCAATAAAAAAAGTAAAGAGGCGATACTACAATTTTAATTCAATAAAAAATAAAGACTGTCCTATTCCTCCTCCTCACATCCCAGCCATCCCCCACCCGGTTTGGTTTTGTAACTCTTTGAAAGGTTCTGCGATGGTAAAACAGGTAAAGAAAAATGATGAAAAACAAAACATTTTTTCTGTAGCCGTGGAGAATCGAGCAAAGTATACTTCCTCCGTTTTGTCCACATTTCAAAAAATTAAACCGAAGATGCTGCTGATTACTGTTTTGACGTTGTCAGCAGCGTCTTGAATGCCCTCGGAGGTCCTGCAAATATTGTAACTGAGTCTTCAAGTAAACGAAATAACTTGCTTTTATGTATTTATTTCCAGAGTATAATTAAAAGACCAATCTCTTCTTTTGAGTGTTTCCCATCCCCCAAACCAATCCTAGTCAAACTTTTTCCTTCGAAGATACTGGCTAAGAAACACATACTGGCTAAGAAACAGGTGCCTGGTATCTTTTTTCTTTTAGCCGTAGGATTTCAGGGAAGGTGTGCCAATGGTAAGGAAGGTTTCTTTGAAATTCAGCATTTCGTTGACCAGGAATCCAAATTATCCTAGAGAAGGGGGAGTATTTTTACACTTCCAAAAACTACCTGTCTACATAATAAAGAGCTTTGCCTCTTTTTTTTCTTCTTCTTCTTCTTATTTTTTTGGTCAGCAAGTGAGAGCAAAAGTAGCCTTTGAATTATTTCAGAAAGAGAAACTGTAAAAATGGCACATCCTCTGAATTTAAAACAATAGGGAAATGTGGGTTTGCTTAATTGTTTAAAATCAAATAGAAATAATTACTGTGCTGAGTGAACAAGATGTTTTAATATTTACGTCTTCAGGGTTACAGTTATTGATTTTAACTTTTACTCTTAAGAAGTTTAGAGATCGCTTTTTTATAGTTTGCTTATCGATGGAAATCGGCTTAATTTTTCATAAAAAAGAATGGCTTTTTAAAATATTGAATACTATGGCTATGCAAGGTTTATAATACCTTTATGTTTATTACTCCCACTGCTCAAAATTAGCAAATTCGAGATAACATTTCAAGGGGAATTGCTGTTCAGTGCGATGAGAGATGACTTCTCCATCTGGTTGCAGAATTAGATCTCGGCTTAGGGTTTTTAGTAAGTAGGTTCAGATGCAATGGCAGGAGAAGAATCAAGCCTTTTGATAAAATCTCTACCCCGAATTCTATCGAAATGACAGGCAAGCGGGATTCCAGCCACAGCACCCCCACCTTTTGCACTACCAAAGGGCTTGTCCCAATTACAGAAATAATTTAGTCGGTGCTAGTTTTGTGAACCCGCGCCAACCGGGTAAAGTAAGAAACGGTGCGCTGACAGCCGAGGTCCGAAGGCTGCGCAGTGGTTCCCGTGTGAGGTAGGGAGGCCAAAGCCAGCAAAATGTTGGAGGCGAAGCCAGAAAGGGAGTATATGCCTGCTATTCGGAAGTGATGTCGAACGTGCAATAGCAGAGTCCTGGAGATTTCCACCCCGTTCCGCACCCAGGGGTCCCAGCCTGTGGGGTAGCAGGCTGTAGGATGAAGGCAGGAGGGAGAAGCCGCACCTGGCTGCGGGCGGGTGGGCGTGCCAGGAGCGAGTGCCCAACTTTTCTGGGGCCCATGGCGAAAGCATAACCCCTGGTTGAGGAAAGAGAGCTAAACAAGTGGGTGGCCCAGGCCTGGGAATGCCACCCAGCTCTCCCGACGCAGTGTTATTTCAGTGTTATTTCCCAGGGGGACCCAGCACCTGCGCGAATCCCACGCCCCAAGGCCGCCAGCAGGAAGGCAGCCCCTCCATCTCTGAGGGCTGAGGAAGGGGCAGCGAGTGACTGATTCCTTAGTAGCAGGGAAAACCGCAGCGGCTGGCAACGGGCCGCGTTTCTCCGCGGCGGCAAAGCGCCCTTTAGGGGCGGGGCGGGCATTTTTGGTCTCCTGTCCCAGCGTCCAGGCCTGAGCCCGCGCGGGTTGGCTGGGCGCCCTGCTTTGTAAGTAACCAATCTTGCTGGATTCTGAGGACTATCCAGACGGATGGGCCCACTTAGCTTAGGCCCACTGAGTCCCTGCCAACTCCTCAGTCCCTTTTCCCCTTCATCCCTCACATCTTTCATGATGAACCCAGGAAAGAACCCGAACTCTGAAAAACAGTACCTGTGGTTTGGAGTTTGATAGTTATTTGGATGTAGGGGACATGACTCTATTAATAAAGACTAAGATTCAAGGATGAGCTCTCATTTATTAAATTTGCTCTTTCACTCTGTTTTTAAACTCTGGAGATCTTTCAGTTTCGTTGCGCCAACCCTGTCAGACAAAGGCGCCAGGGAGAAAGCCCAGGCGGGCTTGAAGCAGTTGAGGTATAGACTGATACTCATCTCTCTATCACTCAGACGGGCAGATAAGCACTGCCAGACTGTGGGTCCTAATCCAGGGCCCAGCAGCTACGTGGGTTGCTGCAGGGTGTTGAAACCACAAGTACAACTTGACACCATTGAGCCCACGGTGCTTGTCAATAATCTGTGAATTAGGTGCAGAGATTGTCACTGTAGATCATAACAGTTTCTGAAGGACTCATTACAGCCTATCGTGTCAATGATCTTCAAATTAAGGAGGGGGGGGTGGGGCGAGACGAAAAAGGAGTGGGGAGAGCCAGCAAAAAGGGAAGAAGGGTGGGAGGGAAGATAAAAGTCAGAGCCCCAGCTCCGAAGGAGCCTTTAAAGATTATCAGGCCAGCGATCTGAGAATTCCATTGGGATGGGTTTGGAAGCCCAACTCCATCTGAGCCGGGACTGGAAGAGGGGCGCTGGGGGCAAGCAGAAGTGGGCCCCTGGGAAGGCCGACTTCTCAGGCATTCTTTTGAGGCCAGAATAGCTTTTGGGAGAGGGTTCCAGATGTCAATGGGAGGCCTTGAGGATGCCAGCCCGCCCAGGATGGGTGTACACTTTGATTTAGAGCACTTTCCAGGGCCAGCCGCAGCTGCAAATCTTTGAAAAAAGTGGTAATAGTTTCATTTAGGGATGATGGTGATTGTAGGATGACTTTTTTCCAGTGGTTTGCTTTAACTTCTTTTCATGCCACAGGTGAAAACTTTCTTCCTTTTCCTCTGATAGTATTCCTGTCTGTCCCTCACATGTTACGTAGATCTAATTTCTTTCCCTAACTTGCTTTTTTGGGTGCCAAACACATCAGCCCTCTGAGATTTTATCACTTTTGTGGTTTGTATTGAGTCCAACTGTACTTCTGGAAAGGGAAGTTGTGGGTAACACAGTAGCAGTAAGGTCCATAAGATTCCAGAAGAAAGAAGACTAAATTCCATTTATGTGGTGTGGCAGGGGCCAGGCTAAGGGAAAGAGGTTTTCCCTGCTTGGTAAATTGTCCTTGCAGTGAAAGGGTAGCCCAGCCTGCACTGGAGTGTCATTTAATACTGGGTAGAGAAAGCTTAAGGAAAGTGTAGGTTTGTTTTTCCCACAAAAGTTGTGGTCACAACTAAACGAAGTAATCACAGTTGGAGAATTTAAAACAATTGGTTTTTCTCTAAAATGAGGGTAATAACCCTAGCCACTGGAAAAGTGGGATTCTAAGGAAGACCTTTTCCTTTGGTATGATTAATTGCATGAGATAGTGTGGTCAATCAGAGAGATATGTATTTAGACTCAAGCAATGATTTACAGGTATAAAAGGTCCAGTGGCTTTTTGGGCTACCTAGAGTTCCTACTGATCATTTTGCCTTTTAAAAAATTTTCTTCTCCCAATTTTAAAAATAAAAGTCATAGATTTAATGCAACTGAAAACCACTGGTGGCAGCTCTTTAGGTTTTCAGTTTATGTTTTTAAAAGGGAATTTATATTTAAAATAATTAAATCATTTAATGGTCACACTACATTTTCTCCTGGACAACAGCTGTAGTGCAGGGATAGAATCTTAACTTATGTTAAAATTGCTTGATAATTCAGAAATGGAAATGAAATTGTGAAATGTGAATTAATTTCTCCAGAAAATATTTGAGCTAGAATATAAGGATGTTCATATATAATACTGTAACACGATGATTATTATATACAGCTTGAAAGATTATATACTACTTTTGTTGCTATAAAGTAAGGAGAAATATGTTTAGTTTTATAACTGTTGCATTCTTTTCAAAATGTATTTATTTCATCAATGAGAATTAGATGAAAGAGAATGAGTAAAAAGGGAGCTGAATGCAAAGCTGTTCTGCATTCCTTAGGTTTCAAGGGTACTTACAGCTCTTGAGTGAAATTATTTGGTGAAATTGGGTCTGGACTGAAACAGCAATTGTTATCCCTTGTTCATTTGTTAAGTGTAATACCACTTCTGGAAATTAAAGGCAAGGTGCTGAAGGGACAGACAAGAAGAAAAAAATATGATTAAGCAATTTGAAATTGCCAGTGTACCATGCAGCCATATGCATATCTCTATCTTAGTAAATAGAAAGGGATGGAGATATATGTTTATTCTTTTTATCATCTAGAAACATTCATTATAGTTACTATCACTAATCCTTCACACTTCCAAAATCTGACAAGTTTGACATAGGAAAGAAATCGGGGAAATGTAGATGAAAGAGTTTCTATCATTTTGAAAATTGTGTTATAAAAATTAAGGTGTCTATCCCCTCTAGGAATTCCTATGAGGGATCCTTCACAGTCTAAAGGAAATGAAGTTTGACAACGGTACAATTCAGTTTTGAATTTTTGCTCTTACTTTCTATATCCTAACCTTTTCCAGCTTATTTCTTGTTGATTATTTTTGGAAAGTATGCAATGCTCTTTTAAGGGAAAAAATCCTCTAATGCACTTATTTACCTTCATTTATATGTGTTTGTTTCTGAAATGAAGAATCAGACTTTGGTCATACTGGAAGTCATGTAGCATGCTCCAATTTGAAGTGACTGAGACCTTTTGTGACTTACAGAGGAGAAGGAAATGTTTTAAAAATTGGCTTATGCCAGTCTCCTTGCTCTGCAATTCTCAGTTTTCTTGTATTACAGGATAAATACAAATATCATCTCACCAAATTGTACCAGCATTGTCCTAAACATTTAAATTTTCCTTTATTTTTGGCCTTTAAAATTAGAAACTTTTCTCCAATTGCTGTACTTAGCGTTTTAGTTTTATTTTCCTCTCACTTACCAGACTACTGGTATGATCTCTCTCACTGCAGTATGATTGCTGCTATGGTCACTTTTAGAGGAGATTGTTAGAAGGTTAGGATTCGGAGGAAACATGACAAAAAAAGGAAGAAAAAAAACCCCCTTCATTTGGCCACATCTGGCTGCTAGTATATTTAACCAGTTCTAGAATTAGAAAACCTTTCTGTACATTTTCTTCTATTTTTCTCACTTTTTTTCCTTACGTAATGAAATTAAAACTTTTGGAGCCCACAGTTGACATTTTTCAGAAAATTGAGTTATCAAGGCAGTAATTATTTCACGGGGAGATAAAACTCTCATAGCCCTAACTGTCAAATAGGGCTCTTTTCAGATTTTAATTACAAAATAAAATTAGTCTGCTCTTCCTCAGAATGGTTTGTGAGTGGTTAAACAGAGCTTTCCCCCAATACTGGTGGTCGTCAAACTCTGCTAATTAGCAATGCTGAGAAATTCCAGTTAACAAGGACATTCTCCAAGACTCTGCAGGTTCCCTGCCGTTTGCCTTCATTTCCATAAGAAGATTAAGAGAGGAGGGGAACACACTCAAATGCAGATGCAGAAAAGAAGCGTTTTTTAACAAGCATCATAATAGTAAGATGCTTGGCTAGTTCTCACCTAATTACTGCAAGTTAAACCTCTATTTGACACTAAGAAGAAAAAATAAGTCTACAGTCCCCTATCTCCACAAAATTGTCAGTTGGTTTCAGATATAATACTTGAGGAGTGCTGGGGAGACTTTAGGAGAGAAAAAACAATGTGAAAGATTTTTAAATAAAATTGAGTTACACTTAGCAGTTAAGGCCTTTTGGCTAGGGCCTATAATAGAACAAAATAAAATCAGAATATTCCAGTAGTTATGCATTCTTGTTCCTAACTAAAAGTATGTAGCTTTTTGTTGCCCATGGAAGGGAAGTATTATACTCCCTTTAGATTAAGCACTTTCAATTTTCATAGATTGTGCCAATAGCAACATTTTAGATTCTCAGAGGATGAAGCATCCTGTTCCAAGTCTTTTCTGATTGTCTAGTAGTCAATGGTATATTGTTGTTAGTACTGTAGCTGTCTATTACAAACCTAAAATAGTGTTGCTTCTGTCATCTATTGGAATTGTTATAGTTATTATATTTAGGGATCAGTGATGGTGCTGGAGTGAAATAGAGTGGGCAGTGATCTGATTTTTTTAAATGCATATGTTCTAAAAAATCTAATGAGAAAATGTTTCTCCTATCACCATCTTCTTTAATCTTATTTTCATAGCACATTATTATGCATAATCGCCAGCCACAGTTAGTTTATTGTCTCGATAAGTACAGCAGGCTTAATTAAAATAAAGCTGTAAATAAATGCAACCAATGATAACACAATTGTAATATATTTCCATAGCTTATTTATGTGATAAAAGCAATTAATAAAAGACCTAGCCAACCCCTTTAACCTTTTAAATACATTATTATAGAGTTCATGCACAAACACATGCATCTGAGAATATGTAAAAGCTGTTATATATCCTCCCAAGGAAAAAAATTGTGCCTTGAGAGACAAGGCAGCAAGATTGAAAAGATGTGTGTCTATAACCATCTGTTATTAGTATTTATTTTAACAAATATACACCACCCTTATCCACACCAACTCCCTGGTTGTTTCTTCAAACAATTACCCACAAGCTTTTTAAAGTTTTTGGAATAATGCTATTAAGCAGACCGATGCATACACAATCATAAAATGAATGCTTGGTCTGCCCTTCGTGGCGTCTGGACAATCATAATTCATTCACACGTTGAATCTCATAATTTGTACCTATTTTTCCCCATGGTCTAACCTCCCACTTATCTTGAGGTTGTATGTATATTTCTAAGTTAGGCAAATTAAATCTGATTCTTATGATTTGGTTCCGCAGCTTATACGATATGTTAACTTTTCTTTTGTTTAGATTATGTATAATTAGTCTGATCTTCCATCCCCCTTTTTATTTTTATTTTTATTTTTTTACTTTAATTATTTTCAAACACCTTCTTTTAAAGGTAAAAGCAATAGTCTTGGAAAAGCGAATCTACCAGCAGGGGGCGCACCAGCCACATCCCTGAAACCAGCCGCGCTGAAAAGCCGGTGGCTGCCTTCTCTTCTCCAGATCTTCTCAACCTTTTCTCTTTCCTAATCTCCAGGTCCGTGTTTACCTTAATATTACACCTAGATTAAACAGAAAACAGTGCTTTATTTTGAAGAGCGCCGAATATGTATGCATTTTGAGAAACCCAGTCTCACCCTTTCCGGATACCCAGGAACTGAAGCAAGTCATAACTTAAGAGAGAAAAAGGAGAAACTTCGGGGGGCAGGAAGGTTGATTGGAAATAACTTAAGGAAAGTCTGCATAATTCTTTTTTTTACAACTTTTCTGAGTTTCCAGCGGGTATATTTAGTGTGAGTTTGACAGTAACAGGCTAGGAAGGGCAGAGATTGGAGAAGTTGGGGGTCGGGGGAGTGATTATGGAAGAAGGTTAGTAAGGAACAAAACAATGCACCGTTTTGTAAAGATAATAAATGGAACGTGGCTGGTAGATACTATTCAGTACATTTCCTTAGGGTGAGTAAGGGTAGACCAGGGGAGGAGGGGGCGGAGAGAGTGTTACAGAAGAAAGAAAATAAGTAACCCTGATGGTTTAAGCCCTTTATAAAAAAGAAATGGCATCAGGTTTTTCTGTTTTTTTTTTTTTCTCTATTCCCCCCCACCCCACCCTTTGTAGTCAAGTGCATTTTACCCACAAAGATCCCAACAAGAGAGTGGAAGGAAACTTAGACAAGGCTTTGTTTGACTCCGTGTAGCGACAACAAGAGAAACAAAACTACCTATTTGTAACGGACGTGCTGCCATTGCCCTCCGCATTGAGCGCCTACCTATTGAAATCTTTACGTCGGGACAATGGGAGAGCGGCTAAAATTACCCTCTTGGGTCCTGGGCGGGCAAGATTCCTGAGTCCCTACCCCCGCCTCCATCTCATCCTCCTCTAACCCGGGCATTGCTGGGCTCCCCCTTCCCCAGTCCCGGCCGCCTTCTCCCAGTGTGCGCTGCCTGCACCTGTGCCTGGAGAGCATCGACCCCGCCTCCCAAGACTTGAGCCCCTTTGCGGCGCAGCCCCAGCCTTGCGCGGCCTGGGCTTTGCAGCCACCACAGTGGAAATCGACGGGGGAAATGCCAGGGCTGGTTCTGCTCGAGTCCTGGGAACTCTGCGTGGGAGGGAGTTTGTGACTGCGGCCCAAAAGCCACCTCCGTACAGTGCCGTGGGATGCCAGGAAGTTGAAATCACCCTCCCCCATCGCCTGCACTTTTGAGCGCCCTTCCGTCTGTCTCTTTCCCCAGCCCCCATCTGAAACCCGCACGACCGAAACCCTTCTTTCAGGGAGGCATGGGATGGGAATGGGGAGTGGGGGGAGACAGTAGGAGCATCCCCTTTGCTACGGTTGAATGAAGACAGTCTAGTGGGAGATGTGGCTGGGGCTAAAAGGAAGATCTGCAGTTTCCTGGGCCAAAGAGCTGAGTTGGACAGGGAGATGGCAGCTTACCAAGGCCTGCCGGTTCTCAGCTCTAGAGTCGGCCTCATGGTCCGAGCAGGATTTATTTTTAAGAACAGAGCAACGTTACGTGGAAGCAAGGAAGGTTTTGAGGACAGAGGTTTGGGTCTCCTAACTGCTAGTCGGGACTGTGAGAAGGGAGTGAGAGAGTGTTGGCACCTGTAAGGTAAGAGGGGAGAGCGGAAGAGCGCGGTACGGGAGCGGCACCAGAGGGGCTGGAGTGGGGGGGGGGGAGTGCTGTGGATGAGCAGGAGAACAATGACACACCAACTCCTGCACTGGCTGTTTCCAGAAATACGAGTTGGACAGCCGCCCTGAGCCACCCACTGTGCCCTGCCCCACCCCCGCACCTTAGCTGCTTCCCGCGTCCCATCCTCATTTCAGTACCCTGCACCAAAAAGTAAATCAATATTAAGTTTAAAGAAAAAAAAAAAAAAACCCACGTAGTCTTAGTGCTGTTTACCCACTTCCTTCGAAAAGGCGTGTGGTGTGACCTGTTGCTGCGAGAGGGGATACAAAGGTTTCTCAGTGGCTGGCAGGCTGGCTCTGGGAGCCTCCTCCCCCTCCTCGCCTGCCCCTTCCTCCCCCGGCCTCCCCCGCGCGGCCGGCGGCGCGGGAGGCCCCGCCCCCTTTCATGCAAAACCCGGCAGCGAGGCTGGGCTCGAGTGGAGGAGCCGCCGCGCGCTGATTGGTCGCTAGAAACCCATTTATTCCCTGACAGCCCCCGTCACATGGATGGTTGTCTATTAACTTGTTCAAAAAAGTATCAGGAGTTGTCAAGGCAGAGAAGAGAGTGTTTGCAAAAGGGGGAAAGTAGTTTGCTGCCTCTTTAAGACTAGGACTGAGAGAAAGAAGAGGAGAGAGAAAGAAAGGGAGAGAAGTTTGAGCCCCAGGCTTAAGCCTTTCCAAAAAATAATAATAACAATCATCGGCGGCGGCAGGATCGGCCGGAGGAGGAGGGAAGCTCTTTTTTGATCCTGATTCCAGTTTGCCTCTCTCTTTTTTTCCCCCAAATTATTCTTCGCCTGATTTTCCTCGCGGAGCCCTGCGCTCCCGACACCCCCGCCCGCCTCCCCTCCTCCTCTCCCCCCGCCCGCGGGCCCCCCAAAGTCCCGGCCGGGCCGAGGGTCGGCGGCCGCCGGCGGGCCGGGCCCGCGCACAGCGCCCGCATGTACAACATGATGGAGACGGAGCTGAAGCCGCCGGGCCCGCAGCAAACTTCGGGGGGCGGCGGCGGCGGCGGCAACTCTACTGCGGCGGCGGCGGGCGGCAACCAGAAGAACAGTCCGGACCGCGTTAAGCGGCCCATGAATGCCTTCATGGTGTGGTCCCGCGGGCAGCGGCGCAAAATGGCCCAGGAGAACCCCAAGATGCACAACTCGGAGATCAGCAAGCGCCTCGGAGCAGAGTGGAAACTTTTGTCGGAGACGGAGAAGCGGCCCTTCATCGACGAGGCTAAGCGGCTGCGAGCGCTGCACATGAAGGAGCACCCGGATTATAAATACCGGCCCCGGCGGAAAACCAAGACGCTCATGAAGAAGGATAAGTACACGCTGCCCGGCGGGCTGCTGGCCCCCGGCGGCAACAGCATGGCGAGCGGGGTCGGGGTGGGCGCCGGCCTGGGCGCGGGCGTGAACCAGCGCATGGACAGTTACGCGCATATGAACGGCTGGAGCAACGGCAGCTACAGCATGATGCAGGACCAGCTGGGCTACCCTCAGCACCCGGGCCTCAACGCGCACGGCGCAGCGCAGATGCAGCCCATGCACCGCTACGACGTGAGCGCACTGCAGTACAACTCCATGACCAGCTCGCAGACCTACATGAACGGCTCGCCCACCTACAGCATGTCCTACTCGCAGCAGGGCACCCCTGGCATGGCTCTTGGTTCCATGGGTTCGGTGGTCAAGTCCGAGGCCAGCTCCAGCCCCCCTGTGGTTACCTCTTCCTCCCACTCCAGGGCGCCCTGCCAGGCCGGGGACCTCCGGGACATGATCAGCATGTATCTCCCTGGCGCCGAGGTGCCGGAACCCGCCGCCCCCAGCAGACTGCACATGTCCCAGCACTACCAGAGCGGCCCGGTGCCCGGCACGGCCATTAACGGCACACTGCCCCTCTCGCACATGTGAGGGCAGGACAGCGAACTGGAGGGGGGAGAAATTTTCAAAGAAAAACGAGGGAAATGGGAGGGCTGTAAAAGAGGAGAGTAAGAAACAGCATGGAGAAAACCCGGTACGCTCAAAAAGAAAATGGAAAAAAAATCCCATCACCCACAGCAAATGACAGCTGCAAAAGAGAACACCAATCCCATCCACACTCACGCAAAAACCGCGATGCCGACAAGAAAACTTTTATGAGAGAGATCCTGGACTTCTTTTTGGGGGACTATTTTTGTACAGAGAAAACCAGGGGAGGGTGGGGAGGGCGGGGGAATGGACCTTGTATAGATCTGGAGGAAAGAAAGCTACGAAAAACTTTTTAAAAGTTCTAGTGGTACGGTAGGAGCTTTGCAGGAAGTTTGCAAAAGTCTTTACCAATAATATTTAGAGCTAGTCTCCAAGTGACGAAAAAAATGTTTTAATATTTGCAAGCAACTTTTGTACAGTATTTATCGAGATAAACATGGCAATCAAAATGTCCATTGTTTATAAGCTGAGAATTTGCCAATATTTTTCAAGGAGAGGCTTCTTGCTGAATTTTGATTCTGCAGCTGAAATTTAGGAAAGTTGCAAACGTGGAAAGAAGAAAATTATTCAGATTTGGACATTTTAATTGTTTAAAAATTGTACAAAAGGAAAAAATTAGAATAAGTACTGGCGAACCATCTCTGTGGTCTTGTTTAAAAGGGCAAAAGTTTTAGATTGTACTAAATTTTATAACTCAACTGTTAAAAGCAAAAATGGCCATGCAGGTTGACATCGTTGGTAATTTATAATAGCTTTTGTTCAATCCCAACTTTCCATTTTGTTCAGATAAAAAAAAGAACATGAAATTACTGTGTTTGAAATATTTTCTTATGGTTTGTAATATTTCTGTAAATTTATTGTGATATTTTAAGGTTTTTCCCCCTTTATTTTCCGTAGTTGTATTTTAAAAGATTCGGCTCTGTATTATTTGAATCAGTCTGCCGAGAATCCATGTATATATTTGAACTAATATCATCCTTATAACAGGTACATTTTCAACTTAAGTTTTTACTCCATTATGCACAGTTTGAGATAAATAAATTTTTGAAATATGGACACTGAAATTATTCTTGAGTCTTTCATTTATTTGGATAACACTGTGATTATACATAACTTCTCGGGGAACTATAATACTGTGCTCAGCCAAGAAAGCAAAATACCAAAAACCTTGGTATTACTAGTCCAGCATCATGTGCTAATGTTAACTGCAAAAAAAAAAAAAAAAAAAAAAAAACCACTGGATGATTAATAAGTACTGGAAAAACTGAAATTTCTGTCATTTCTAAAATAGAAACTAGAGACATATATTGTAAATCCGCCCCCTCCTTTTCTAAGCAGCATGAATAAGCATGATGGGGACTTTTACTTAAAACTGATTTATGCCACTTGTTGCCAGAAAGGATTCAATTCTGAAATTTTTCATGTAGTTTAGTAGATAGGGTGTTGAGCCAAATCAGAACCAGGTTGGCTGGTTTTGTTTTCATTTTCTTCACAGCACAATGGCCCTTTGAAACCTGGCTATAGAGAAAAATGATGCTTCTTGTATCAGAATAATTGCAAACTAGACATGCAAAGTGTTCATCTGCTGGGTGGGTGTTTGGATTACTCTGGCCCTGCTATTGTCTGAGAGGAAACAAGTGGTTTGCTTTCTTTGTTCCTTGACTTCATAAACTTTCTCCTCTACATTTTCCTGTTCGGGGCGAGGGAAAGAAAAGAACATCTTGCAAAACTCCCCGGCTTATCATAAACATAGTTTTTTTTATTATTTATTTTCTTTTTTCCCCTCTCTCTCCCTCTGCCTGAATTCCATTTCTTAAACTGGCAGCGCGGGTCCAAGCCTGTAGCCCCAAATCGGATAATCTCTGCAGCTGATAACAAGCAAAAGAGAAGCCAGGCAACAGCCATATTAAAGAAGAAAACAATCAACTCTGAGGTAGATATTTTACTTTGTCCGGTCTAATCACATTTGGAGATGATTATGCTTTTGATCTGTTAACAATGTTTTACTACTGTAGTAGAGAAGTGGGGGAGGGGAAAGGGGTGGGGAAACAAGATTGGATTTGTTGTGTGTGTGTGTGTGTGTCTGTGTGTGTGAGTGTGTGGTTTTTTTTTTTTTCCCCCCTAGGAAAGGTAAAGAAAGGCTATAGTTGTCCTCAGTGGGAGTGGAAAAGTTGAGACATCGCCATGGTCTTTGAATTAGCGATGCTTCTGCATCACCACCCACCCTTGCTTTGGGGCAGCCGGATAATCTGTTACCTAGTCAGGGACTTTTCTGCTTTATTTACTACTTGATTCGCTCATCTTCCCCCACCCGCGGGGACCAGGAACCAACAGTCGGGCCCTCTTAAGAGCACGGGTTTGCTTCCCACAAATTCAAGAGCTTGTCGTGTCAACTTGATACAACTTTGGAGAAGTTGGAATCCGGCAGCGTCTTCCACCCTTCAGTAAAGTACCCGCTGCAGCCACTAAGTTAGCTCATCCCGTTGGTTTGCATCTTCTCATTTCCAAGAAAGTATTTCTTTCTCATGGTGTTACTAATGTTAGTTCTGGGATGAACTGAGGATATCTCATGTTTTCTGTACTTTCTATTTTTTTCTAGATTGCTTTGTTTTAGATATGTACTGGTTTTTATTTATTACTTTTTTAATCCTCATTTTTAGGGTAACATTGTACTGGGAAGGGACAATTATTATTCCAGTTCCCAATTCTAAGCAAGGCATTTTCCCCCCTAATTAATGCAGAGACTCTAAAAGAATTTCCCCCAGCCTGGCCAGCCATTGTAATGCATATACGGATTATTCACGTGGTAATGAGCACATTCGCCAGTTCTTGCTCACACATACGAATAAAAGAAACTTTGAATAAAGATCCAAATGATCATGCTGGGGGAGTGGGGAGGATATTCCCGGAATTTGAGGCAGTCAACTATATAGATTGTATGTATTTTGAAAATAGAAATATATTAGAAATATGTATAGAGGTTTACAGTAATTGTACTGCTCTCACCTCTCTTTTTTAAAAAAGAGCCCACAGGGTCAGCAACTTTCTGGCAAAATGGTCAGGTTCAAATATTTAGCAAAAGGAAAGGGAGCACAATATTTTGGGAAATAGAACTAGCTTTGAATAATTGTCACTGTCTGCATAAAACAAGAGAACTCCCGTTCCCCCTCCTATCCCTTCCTACCTCCAAACCAGATAGTTGAAAAATGAAAGTCAAAATATTTTGTTTGCAAATATAAATGCTTTTGATAACTACATCTGAGGGAAATGGTACATATCTTGTGCCATCATTCATTTGATTAAATTAAATGGTTCCCTGAGATATGTAATTTCATGGCTAGATTAATATTGAACATATAATATTTTAATAATAGTGTGATTTTCAAGGAGAGTAAACCCATAAACTTGCCCAGAGATGGTTATCTCACGGTGCTGAAGATAGTTGTTGTTTAGTTCTTTTCCTCAGGATATTATTCTGCTCAATGAAACCACTCAATTTCCAGTCAAATAGGGTGAATTTAAATGTTTTGTTAACCATATATACAGAATAGAAATGTGCAGAAGGATGAGAGTATAGTTTGTTCTTTCTGCAATTTTTTTCTCTCCCCAAACCACCCGCTCCCCCTCCCCGCATACTTTAAATAAAGAGCGTTAAAATATTTTGCTGAGCTGTAGTAGATTAGCAAGGTTTCTTGCCAATGCTGGGAAGCTGGTATTACAGACCATCCCAGGGGAAAATGGCTCACATTAACCACTAAATGAATATTTGACAAGGGCTCATTCGGAGGTATTATTACTATAAATGTGTCCCTACTGGACTTTTCAAGGGTCAAAGAGCAACGCTTCAATTAATTATTTAGACTGCTAGTAGATTTGGTGGTAATAGCTGTACTTATTTCTAGAAATCGACACATTCTTACAGTAGGAAAATCTCAGGAGAATCTTCTCCATCAGCAACACCTTGGATTGAAATACACATGGACCCCTGGCATTCTAAAGCTGACTTCTTCATAAAACCTTTCCCTGGGCTGGTAGGGGGTGGGGGGCACAGAATTACAGTCTCTTTTTCTGTTTCACTGACTGTTTCTTGGTTTAAAAGAAAAGAAAGACAGAACATAATAATTTATCTTAATATCCACGTCATGTATGACAAGGTCTTTTAGGGATCTGCAATATGGGACAAAAGGGGAGGGTACTCATTTACAACCTTTGCCTTTTCTAAGTAGAGATGTCACAGGATTTCAGAGACTCAGGGAGGCCCTGAATTTAGACAGGATGCACATTCCTGTTTGTCAATAAAATGCAAGTTTGAAAGTGGAAGGTTCCATAAGCTGACTACGATTAGTTCTAATAGTCTCGAGTAAATTGGGGTACAAGGTAGTCCCTCCTTCTCTCCCCACCTATTGGTCTGAACACTGCAAGGTGCGGTAGGGGGACCAGTGTTCCATTTCTGCCGTGTCATAGGTTCCTCCGTGGCCCTAGGTAAAATGGTAAGGGAATGATTTTGAGGGTAAGATTCCTTGACAATAATATAAGTTGAATGAATAAGAGATAAGCTGCGGGGTGGGGGGGGGGGGGCGGTGGGAACAGTAATTACAAACCCAATTCATTCAGCTTTTCAGAACTTTTGTTGTGGGAGCTCCATTGACAGGTTTTGAGCTGCCAGTTTTCTCACATTAAAAAGAACTGCTCAGCGCCTCAGGGGGACAAGAAATACCGCTTTACTACATAGTGACGGGGTCTTCATTTAGAACCATTACAAGACGAAAATTAAACAGTGCCTTTGTGTGCAAGAGGTTTACTTTTCAACTGCTAACAGTTTATAGCTAACTGCTCTGAGATTGAAGTTTGACTATGGTTTGATCGCCTGATGATTGACACTGCTTATTTATTTATTTATCTGTTATAATTAAGAGAACTTTTCATCACCCCCACCCTGGTTTTATTTCTTGCTCTTGGAGAATTTTGTCAAATAGATCCTCATATTCTTCTTTGTGGAAGGAGTTTCCTTTGCTATGAGCTTTAGCAGAGACTTCAGTTCACATTCCCCAACGGACAACCCCCACCCCACACACCCACATTATTGCCTTAAAATAATTTGCATCTCATTCTCTGTTTTTTTCTGCTGCATTTTCTTGCTCTCCAAGCTAAGGCGGCTTTTCAGGCAGCAAGTAGGGTTGGAGATAGGGGTTAATTTATTTTTTTGCTTTGCTTTCTTTTTTTGACCTAAATTTGAAGAGGGCTGTGTGGATTTCCTAAGGACTTCACCTATGAGGTGAATCCCTTAAAGAAGGAAGAAGGGGGAGAAACTCTGACCTTTACTGTGAAAATATGGATACAGTCCAAAGGGACATAGCTTCTGGAGTTCCAGAGTAAGGAAAGCTGTGGAAGGAGCTTCCCAAAGACAGGAAAGTTGCCCAAACCTGATAATTAGTTTAGTGTCTTTCATGGTTATTTTCTATTAAAACTTTTCTGGAAACCTAACATCTGTTACCACCAAGGGAGACTTGTAACCTCCTCTCTCCCTGCTAACAGTGCTGTCCAGTTTTATGATTCTTGTTTTCAGTTTGTCTATCTTGCTTCTGTGGCCTTTAGAAAATAATGGACTTGATTTTCTTATTTTGACTAAGGGGATTTCTCTTTGGAAGGGTGGAGTATTAAGATAGGTCTAAGATTCTTGTCTGTGGCAGAGAGCTCTCTTTCTCTATTCCGAGTTCAGATGGATTTTATTTTATACTTTGGTATAATGGTGATATTTCTGATTCCTTGAGCACTTTGCTCAGTTTTTCTCCTAAAGCAAATAGAATGTCCTCTCATTTCGGAATGCAAAGATATTTGCTTCACCTAGGCGTTTGAACTTGATACTTGTTCTCCTTTGCAAAGAAGTGTCAGGTGATTTGAAAGCTGGAGGTGTCCTTCGTTTTATTACCCTAGTCTGCCTGCGCGTACAGAATGAAGGGTGCACTGTTTTATATAGAGTTCGGCGCTTTGAACTATCATTTGCCTCGCTCTCCCAGCTTCCGCGCGGGGCACGGCTCCGGGCTGTGAGCGCGCCGGCCTCCCGCCGGCTGTCCTGGGGAGCGCGCAGTGCCCAGTGGTAAGAGCCGACGCGCGGGCAAATTGAGGCCAAGCTGACAAGCTCTGGCGGGTGGACCTGACGTCACCGCGGCCCGGGCCACAGCACCCATGGGGCTCCCCAAGAAGGTGCTGTGTGGGGCTCGAGTTCTCTCTGTCCGGGCTTTGCTCAAACGGCCGCATTCCCTCTCCCTCAGTCACCGACCCGCGTCAGACAAGTATAGAAAGTCTCCCGAGGCGCTGGGGCCCTCACCACTTCAGAGTCCTCTGCCTCCTGCTCCCCAGCCCAAGCCCTCTCCATGTTGACCTCGTGACTCGGGAGATGGTGTCTAGGCCCCAATTTCCACCCACATCAGAGATTGTCTACCCAAGGGGATGTTTGTCCCTTTTTGTGGCCAAGTTTCAGTATTAGTGATTTCGCTTGGTTCTTCCCGATTAGAGGCCGAGGACTGGCAGGGCTGGGGAATCCCCCGGAGCAATCTCGGATCCCTGGAATATTGGGCCCCTCTGGATTAGAGCAGGTAGGGATGGAAAGATACAGACCCTTCACTTTCCCGTTTGTTAGATAGGGATAATATATAGTTACCTCGAAGAAGATAATACAAAGTGCCTGACAAAATAGGCTTAATTGTTTAGTATGACTTTCCTTACTGCCCAGCAGACTTAGGGAAGGGAAGCAGTTCTCATGTTAGACTACAGAGAACAATACAGAAACCCCAGTCCTTTCTGGCCTTCCTGGCTCTGGACAGCGAAATTAGCCTTGTTCATACTACACTTCTTACTTCTCCAGTGCTCTCTCTGGCTTAAGGTTTGCCTAGGAAGTTATCTTGCAAACTTGCCATCCCTGTGCATCGTCCTGAAGGGAGGGATCCCGGCATTCCGGGCAGGACCCGCCCCCACCCGCAGAAGGCAGAAAAATAATTACTGTATTAAATAAGGAGCGCTGAATTCTTCCTGAGGGTTCTTATCGCTGGCGGCCAGGCCAGAAGCGGGACTGCGCCCCCACCCCCACCTCGTGACGTCAGGGCCTCAGGGCCCCGGGGATGAAATGATTCGTTTGACTGTTCCAGAAAGGGCAATCCGAACGCTTACAGGGCGAGGCCAGTGCAGCCCAGCTCCATCACCACTACCAAGCCCCAGTTTGGGAGGCTCCCGAGGCCCCTGGCCGCCCCCCAAGCCCTGTCTCCAGAACATAACCACATATACAAGTAGCCATAGTCTTCAGTACGTATATAGTCACGCGCACAACTCTCGTCACAGGAGCGCCCTTCTTCCAAATATATATAAGTTATTTAGTTTGTCAGCCACAATTTGTTGTGGGATCTGAATGAGTTGTTTCTGTTGTGTTTGTATGTTTTTGTTTTTAGACGGTCGACAAATTACAACAAATGCCTTTACAAAGCACACCATGGCTTTATTTAACCCGGTACAAGTTTCAGCGGCGATTTAAGAAATGGACTTAAAAGAGTTTTCTGGCTCTCATATTCAGCCATGGTTAGGACAGTTGCTCCAGCTTATCATTGCTGCACCAGTTCTGTTTTCTCTTTCCCCTCCATTCCTAAGAATCTGTATAGCTTTTAAAAATCTTTTTAGAGTCATGTATTGCTGAGAGAATTTCTTAGAACTGTGATTTAAATTGTAGATAAGAGGAAAGATAGCCGGACAGTGGAATGTGTGTAAATGGAATAAAATTATTTGTTAGGGAAAAGCACCTGGGCATTTCTGGATTTCTGGGAGATGCACTTCTCAAATTTTCTTTCCAATTCTCAAATCAATTTGATTTATTGAATGCCCTTCTAATGGAAAGGGTCCTGGAAAATAGGCCTTATGTTCTGATATTGGTCCAGGATCTCACACAGTAATGATTAGCCAATATTTTGCATGCAGTCAGTTTAGTATCAGCTCACATCCAGGTCGATTTTATCACACTTAACAGCTCAAATCTGGGTTATTGCATAACATTAGAGTTTAATCAGTCTGGAATACTAAATGGCAAACCTGTCTTCTCCTTCTCAAGGTCCTCCTCCCTTTCTCTATTTCTCCTTCCTCCCACCTCCAAGGAAACTATCTTAAAATCAAGTTTCCCTTTGAGAGTTTGTTTACCCCAACTTCTGTTAAACTAGACTAACACGCTCTCATCAGCTTTCTAAACACTGTCTCATCAGCTTTGTGAAATGGTGCAAAAACATCTTGGAATCCAAGATGGCAAAATAAACTTGAGCATATGGGGGGAAGACTGCCTTGTTAAGAAATTGATTTAAATGTTTAGCTTACACTTCAGCCTCAATGCTTCCCTTACTACCCACTCTTACTTCCCTCACTGCCCACTCCTGGTTCTTGGGTACCCCACCTCTATTAGCAAGCTGGTTCCCCCAGCATAAATTATGAATGCATATCAACAGGCTCATCTGCTGTGATAAATCAGAGGCTTTTCTCTTTTGCGCATTTCTGCTTTTATTCTCATCAAAATGTCTTTCTGCCCCATGCTAGCAGCGTCTTTCTACAAACTTACTATCCCCATATAAACTATGGAGATATATTCTCAATTGGAAAAATCAGGTAATTCCACCCCCCACCCCCCCACCACCACCCAAGGAAGCCTTACAAGTTAAGGATACAAACTATTTCGTGGTTAGTTGTATGAGCTTCCAAATTAGCTGCATATAAAGTATTTTAAGATTTTTTTTTTTTTTTTTTTTGGCTGTCACTGGCTGGCAATACTCATTTTGTGTGTGTGTGTGTGTGTGTGTGTGTGTGTTGGTTTGAAAAGCAGGAAGAAATGTAATGAATTGAGTGCTGTCAGAGATGTCTTCTGTTTGAACAATCTGCGATGGGCTGAATGGCAGGGACTCCCTCATCCAGTGCAGGTGCAGTAGAGCTGGGGAAGGGGGGAGGGGGGCTCCCTCTGTTCAGTCAAAAAGCACCATTCTCCACAATAGACCACACACTGACAGCCAGCGTGACATCAACTCACACTTTCATACTTTTCCCCCCATCCATAGTTCTGAGTTCACAAAGTGGCCATACAGTAGCCTTGGTTAGGTTCCTTTAATGAACATTTTGTGGCTCCTATGACCAACATCGAAATCCGCGGAGCCCTGGGAGGAACAAATAGATTTTTAATCGTGAGTTCCAAACCAGAATGTATAGCTATAGATATTAAAAGTAAGCCGGTCTCTACATTCTCTCCCAATGCCAATGCCCACAGCAACCCCAGATGATCTGAAAACTCTGAGTTAAAAGTTCTTCTAAGACTTCTTAGGTTCCAAGACACTGTTTCCCATGTCCTGAGAGAGATCAAACAGAAAAGGAGAGAAGGCACAAATTTTATGTATTTATTTAAATGTAAGAGCACCTCTAGTATTTTATTATGCTTCATGAGAGGGTTAATCCTACAAATTAATGAACATTAAGCTTGTGGAGTGGAGTTCTGCCCCCTTTTGAATTGGTTTTACTGGGAAGAGGGGTGTGGAGAAAAACAAGAGGGTTAGGAAAGGCAGCAACTGTTTTAAAACTCTGAACAATGATGCGACCGCCGTTTGGCTGTCCTGCTGCTGCAAGGACTGGACCTTCTAAGAGTTTGTTTTATTTTGTTGAAGCCCAGGCCTTGATGCCTCAAGTTTTAAATGGAATTACTCAAGGAGGGCACACTACTAGACAAACTATTCTACTCAATTCCTTCATCCCCAACTCAGTCCCTACTCCTCTCTGCCCCCGCCCACTTGGCCACTTCTTAGTCCTGGATCTGAACATTTTAGCTGAAAGAGGGAGGGGCGAGGAAAGGGCCAGGACAGTTCTCTCAGTGCCACGACTCCCCCTGGAGACATCCCCGTGGCCCTGCCGCTGGCTGATTCTCCCCTGTGCCTTGACTTGCTGAAACATCTCGCTGGGGAAAATTACTCCCTACTTGCTTACATGTGTGTATTTAAAAACACATGTAGCCTTACACATGTTTCATCACGGCAACAAAAAATATCAACATTCTAGTCCCAGGAGCAAAACGTTTCAATCATTCACCTAAATACTGTTCAGTAGATGGGGGCAGGAATAGGTAGACCTCCTAGGACAGCGGTCACAATACCCCTCTCCTCCGCATGGACACCAGGAATGCGGGGTCTGGCGGTGCGTGGCGCAGGGCGAGAAGATTTGATGTGCAGGGTAAGTAAAGGGCAAGTTATTTAAAACCTCAAATAACACAGGAAAAGATGGTAAGAGTGCTGTGGAGCCCTTTGCTTGCTTGTGACTACGAGTCGCCAGGTGGCCCGCATTAGAGTATGCCTACGGCGCCTACTAACGTCTAGGCCTAGGAGAGGCGTCTCCCCGCCCCTCGACCCACAGCCAGCCGCCACTTGATAGCTAACGCGTCTTCCGGCCGGTACACACCCACAATTAATCTTTCTTATTAAAGCCTCCATTCTGTACCCATGGGGCGACTCAAACCTATTTAGATTTCCTTGGTTGGCTGCACAAATTTAAGTGGGCAACGAATTATAAACCTAATAACAGAGGACGAGAGAGGGTGATTTGAGTAGAGAAGACGCAAGATTCACTAGGGTCGTGAAGATGCTGCGGGCCTTGCCCACCACGGCATCTACTTCGGGTTGCACCCCAGGCTCTGAGAAAGGTAGTGAACCTCACACTCACACACTACACACAACATGAGTACACACACTTGCACCCCTACCCCCTTTGCTCACAGGTACACTTGCGTGGAAATTGCCTCTTCCGGAGTTCTTATAAACCCCTCCCAGACAGGCAGGATTCTCAAGAGCATCGGAACCAGGGAACTTGCAGGGAACTAGGGAAGGTTTGCACTGTTTGGGATTAATTGAGAATAATTAACACTGGAGACCGTTAATCACCACTTTGCTTCTCTCTCCCTCCTTTCGGGTCTGCGGCGTCTGCCTTTTTCGCTCCCGCTGCCGGCGCGGGTATGCTGGTGAAAGTGAAGACGTCGCGGTAGCTGTCACCCAGTTCGGCTGTACTTTTTTAAACGCTCGCATATTGTTTGATTACTAATTCGAGTTAATATGATCTTTATGGCAACATAACAGTGGATAATTGGCCTTTTTTTCTGAACAACAATGTAAATCACAATCGCTTTATTATTTAATAACGTCAAACGCTTCGTTGGATTGGCCCCGACCGAGAAGACCTTTTCTTTCTAGACAGTGTTGTGGAGGAAGAACAATGAAGATCTAATTGTGGAGATTTCATAAGTTGGCTCCCGTAAATGAACAGCTTAGATATGGAAGTTCCAGCAGATGTGGGTACTATTAGCCTCTACAAGCTCTACCCCCAACCCCCATATACGCAGTCCAAACACTCCATTGGAGGGCTTTTTTTTTTTTTTTTTTTTTTTTGTGGTGGTGGTGGTGGTGGTGGTCCGCAGATCCTAGCAACCACCTAAAGTTTCCAGTAGTAATTAGAGCTTTTATCGGGCTTGCTCTTCAGCCCTTTATATTGCCGATTTAGCGTTAAGGCATTAAGTCCACACACCAAATTAGCGCGACTCCCAAATAACCACAACCACTTATTCTCCCCTTCCCTCATTTTGGTGATTGGACACCAAGAGCACGGGCCTGGGACTTTTTTTTGGGGGGGGGGCGTTTACTTTGTTTTGATTTGATTTTTAAAACGGATTCGCTATCGCACTGTCTTGGAATATACTTGTTTCAGGCAGAGTTTTGCAAGGGACCTGAGCCATTATTTTGCAAACGCCTGGAAGAGCACACGAAACTCAGAGAACTACAATGCAGACGACAACGCTTAGAAGGAATGGGTCCCCGCTGCTCGAATGAAAGATTAATTACATTTGCCCCAAAAGCCCCAATTCTAACGGTCTCTATCGCGGCTTTTGCCGTCACTGGAGGACCGCTGTCTCTGGGGTCTGCAGACATCGGAGTCCTTTGCAAATGAAGAGCCCCCACCATTTGGAATTCGGGTCAAGGAGAAAGACTCTGAGCCTGCAGCAGTTTTTGTTTTTGCGTGTGCCCGCCTCTCCATTTTATTCAACTTCTTCTGCCTGTCGGGAAGCAGAACAATCGCTCCCCACCCACCCCCCTCCGCCACGTTTCTAAGATAAACAGGAGGTGCAAAATGCTTTGCCTGCACACGCGCCCTCGTGGCCCAGTCTTCCTGCCACCCCCAGCGCACCGGGCCATGCAGCTGTCTCCCAACCAGACCTGGGAGAAGACATCCCCCCTTCTCTCTTCCCACCTGCATTTAAAAACCATCGCATTGACTGCTCTAGAGTCAGGTTCACAGTTTCGGCCCTCCATGCCACCTTCCAGTTTCTTCCCAGTCCACTCTCTCTCTTTCCCAGGACCTAAAAAGTGACGGGGAGAGAGTGAAGAATTGGAGAAAGCAGCAGATTTTCAAAACGTATTCCCCCCCCCCCCCCCCCACCCCCATCTTTTAAAGTAGTATGTTGCCACAAGGAGTGGATTTGGGAAACTTTCCCTAACAGGAGTTGGGCGCAGTGTTATTCTTCTCCATGGGTCTGCTGGCCTCCCCGCCCCCGCTGGACAATGCGTGCTTTGAGACTCGGTGGCCTGCAGGCAGCGGGAGACGAGGGGACTGGGCAGCCTTCCTCCAAGGGGCCCGCAGCTGGGGGAGCGCCAGGCAGGGAACAGAGACAGGGAGACGAGCCACGCAGGAAGGAAAACCATGAAAGTGCCATTTTTTCCCTCAGCCTACACAGAGGCAGGCTTTGAGGACCTAGGGGCAGGGCAGTTGGGGCGGGGGTTGGGGGGCGGCGTTGAGAGGTTTTGCGTGTTCTTTTAGCCCCTTTCCCCCAACTGAAACATTTTATTTTGGCACATAATTATGCACCCTAGGTTCTCCAACCTCGTTGCCCTCAATCTTGGTAACCTAGTCTTTGGTTAATAATATCACAACTCGGGGCTTTAACGCTCAGACCCTCTCCAGGCCCCAGCCTCCGTATTCTCGGAGCCCTCCACCACTGATACCTCTCATGGCGTGCGGCGCCCCAGGAAAAGGCTCTTGGCCAGGGCCTCTGGGACATTACTTTCTAGTTTGTTTTGTTTGTTGTTTTTTTTTCCCAAAGAGACCACCACCACCCTCATCCTCTTCAGGCAGCATTTAAGAGAGGACCTCTGAGATCGGCAGAAGCCCTCAGACGGTTGCCATATTGGTGGAAGCGTTTGTCTGATGTTTTAAAACGTGTACCAAACGGGGCGTCAGGGCCACGTGCTGTGCCTTCGAAAAGCCGCCGCGGGCCCTGCCTTTCAGAGCTGCGGAAGCAGGGGCTGGCTTGGAGGGGGCGCTGAAACCACCGGCGGGCGTCAGGGGCCAGCGCTGAGCTGCAAATCTGGCCGCAGCGCTGAGTGAAGCGAATTATCTGGAGCGTGTTTGATCTGGGACTGCGTAGTCAGCTTCTGCTTTATTTGTTTGTTTGTAATCTCATATTTAGCAAGCCGGGACGGTGGCAGCAAGGGAGAAAGGACGGGATGGAGGAGGGGGCTTCGCTGTAACCACACCCCTTCCTAATGAGTTAATTTCCATACTTGCGCCTCCCGCATCTAGCGCCCTCTTTTTTTTTTTTTTCTTCCTGACGCCACTGTGCTGTTGCGTCTTGCGCAGCGCAGACACCTCCACTCTGGATTGAAACGAAAAAGCTCGCGGTAAGAGCAGAAAATTGGTCTATTGATACATTCGCTCCGAGTGTTGATCTTGGCATCACCGGTAGCCGGTTAATTCCCCCACCCCGCCCCCGCCAGTGGGTCGCACGCGGATTGCCGAGGGCTTGCGGGCACTCAGGCAGACGCAGACAGAAACCCACATCGACCCCCGCCTTTCCCCGCCTCCAGCTGTCAGAGACTCTCAAGTCCCTTTCTTTTTTACCCAACTCCGGATTATTTTCCCCCTCAAGGTGAGGGCAGTGAGAGCAGTGAGGGCACAGTCCGCACAAAAAGGGAGAAAATAATCGCAAACGAACGAACCAAAAGTGAAAGTTTCAAACTAGATACCAGACCTGATGAAGAAATATGTAATCTCGAACTCGAGGGAAGGTGCTGACCCGAGTGGGTACTTAAGAGAGGGAAGGAGGGAAACTGAGGTGGTGAGATTATGTCCACAGTACGGGTCGGTTAAAAGTTGTAGTAAAGAAGTTTTGGGAGGGCCCTCACTAGAAACTCAAGGTGGGTTTCAGCTGATTTAACCTGGTTTCCTACACATTTTTGCGGTGATTCTGCTCTGGAAATTGGCGAAAGAGACAGACCTTTACAATTGCTCACCGCTCCCTGCCCCCACCATCCTGCTTACTTCGCGAAGCGCATTAGGATGTGGGCTCTGGCTTGGGCTCCAAAATAGCTTGCTTGTCAATTGCGAGCTGTAGCAATATCAAAGTGAACTGTCCCAAGTAACTCTTGTCTAGAAGCTGGGAAGAAGCTTAAGCAGCTCGCTTTAATGATGATTTGTAGCTCGGCGAGGGGCACGGACAGCAAACACCCCGCAGGTGTGTGCCGTAACACCATCATCCGGACTTGAATGTAGATTACTCTGGCGATCGTTTGATCGGCTCTTTGAAACCCTTTACAATTGCCTGTGACGAACGGCCAGTCTCAGTTTTTCTCTGAATAATCCCTGAGGGTAAGTCCTCCAGGCTTTTAAAGAGCTCTAGTATTTTTTTTTTAAAGAATAAAAAGAAAAACGTTCGATTTTAGTTTAGACCTCGTCAACTTTTAGTCGCTAACAGGCATCACTCAAGCCAGTCAATACTTAATGACCGTTAGTTACCTTTACTGTCTTCCTAGAAACCATATACATATGTGTATATATGTATGGATGTGTTTGTATGTACCTACATACATACATTGTGTTTATTAAAAGGAGAACAATGTTATTAATTTCGTTTTCTTTAGTTTCACACCTCGTCTGTTTATAGAGGTGTGCATGGGTGTTTATTAAAAACATGCATTATTATTAGTAATGCCATTGTTAATCTTGTCTTAATGCCTTCTCTGTTCTCTCTGAATTATACCTATTCAGTGGGAGTTAACTTAAAGGTTAAAGCTTTACAAAGTAAAACTAGAGTTTAACCCCCTTCAACACCTTCACACCAACCCCCGTCACCAAAATGAAAATGTAGTGCTGTTCAGCCTTTAATATTTACTTAGAGTATTTACGTAAGGGGAGGGAAATGAACTTTTGTCTGAAACATACAACAAGCGGCACTTTGATTTTATAAAATAAATGTCAACAATTGCCAGGGCTTATCAAACTGGGGTAGGGGGTGGGGGTGGAAGTGCAGTTGGATTAAAGGCCCATTCCTGCCACTTCAGACTACAAAGGGTTACCCATAACTAAGTGCCGAATTTGCCTATTGCAAAAGTTTTCTTGGTGCTTTCTAAGTCACAACAGGGAAGGGGGAAAGCTGTCGTTTATTATCCAGTTCTGGGCAGGAGCAGACCCCAGTACCAAGGGGCTCTTAGCTTTGGCCGGCAGAAGAGGGTAGCCTTTCAACAGCAGCCCCCTTTGTTCTCCTGATCTCTTTCCCAATTTCAAGCTTCACTTGCACATCCCAAGTTTGTGTGTTAATGACGCTATTACCATCTGGCTCGCCCTACTTTCCAAAAGATATAAATCTCCCAGCTCCATTGCCTGCATTATCATTTAAGTGCCACCATAGCCAGAAGAAAAAGATGCTTTCAAGACTCCAGATTCTCTTGCACTTACTGCCCCTGGCATGGCTCTTCCACTATATTTATAGACTATACGTTGGGGGTGGGAGTGCTCCTTGAGAGACCCGATTTCCCAAGAGCTGGCCCTCCAAACCAAAGAAGACATGCTTTTGGGTGAAAAGAAAGGCATCAAATGAATTTTCCCTTAAAACATTTTTGTTTTGTTTGCAGCAAGCAGAATAGTATGTGCCAACATACTTTTATGTGCTTGTGGCTTCCTTTCTCTCGCAGGTTTGTAAAAGTTTCGGTGCAACTCCCAGACATTCAAGATGTGCCACTCTTCAACCCTATTTTGAGCAGGAGAATAGATTTGTTTTTCTATAGGAGTGGGGGCAGGGGTGAAGGGAGATAAAAAGAGCCCTGTGAAGCAACTTTTGGGAGTTGGGCATCCCTTCTAAACCCTCACTTTTAGTAGTGCCTGCATAGATGTGTAGGTGTTGTATGATTTACACACTTCTAGTTGTAGATCTAGATCCACCTCTCTCCTTCAATTCTTTCCTGGGCAAAGTAATCGGTGATTTGCGTGTTTTGAGCACAAAAGTTGAAAAAATGCAACAAAAGGAGTGGGGTTGGCTTGTGCATGGCTCCACAATGACTCCATTTAACTGTCCAGGTCCGAGTGAATAGAGGAGAGCAGAGTCTGCCTCTAAACGCGTGGGCTTTTGGTTCAGGCCCCTCGCTGATTTGAATAGCAAATTTCCCCTTTGCGGGTTTCTGAACTGTTCGCGCTCTTGGTCCGTCATATGTGGGTGCATCTTTCTCCGTGTGGTGCCTGCTCTTCTTCCTACTGTTATCTTCACAGAGGCAAGTTCCACTAAGATAAGCCAACCCAACAGTTTGGAAGAAGAATTGGAAATATGAACTTCCCAGGATCTTAAGGGAAGCTCTTAAAATCAACAGGATTTGAGTAGCATACCCCTGCCCCCTTAAAAAAAAAAAAAAAAAAGTCAAACAGAGAAAGCATCTTTAAGGAAAAATATATTCTTTTTGAGGAATAACAAAATCACTTATTATATATTCCTAATACTTTGTATGAACTGAGCACAGAAGGTGTCCACAACAGTGATTAATTTATATCACACTCATGTAGCTGTCTGCATGCAAAAGCCACATTTTTCTTTCTAGTTCACTTTCCTGCTTTTTTCCCCCAAACTCAAACAAGATCTTGTTTAGAAATTTGTATCCCTACATTTTCCTCTTGAGAACATTATCGAGTTGATATGAACAAATTGCAGAGGATATACCGTTTAAGTAAGATGCACTTTTAATCACTGATCATTAAAATGGTTATGTTAAATATACTCAATTACATGCATGACTTAACTCTAACAGTACTTTCTATTCTCCCAGCTGCTCACGTATTCCTTAACGATAGTCTGTGGTAGAAACTTGATTATGCTGAATCCATACATTTCGATGGATTTCATCAGCCTAATTAATGCCTCAGTGTGGTCCTGGGGTCTGAATGAACCCTTTACTATCGTTTGAGGTTAAAGGCAGTGTTGGAATGTAGAAGGTTTTTTTTTTTTTTCCTTAGTTACTCCCCGGGTACTTAGGGATTCCATTAAGCAAGGTGGATAGCAGTTGTTAAACAGACTATGTGAAACAAGAAAACCCATCCAAATGGTAGAAAAGTGAGGCTAATTCTTCATTCTTATTTCACACCAATACTTTTGGATTCCATAGACAATCTCCAAATACTTAGTAAAGTGGAAATTACCATCTTCCGTTATATCTTAAAACTTTACTAAGAAGGAAAAGTTGAAAATAGATCTACAACTGATGGCTAAATACATTTTGTTTTACTCATCAAGACTGTCCCTGCTCCTTCTCTTCCTGTTCCCATAACTTTTAGACTACTTGCCCCCTCAATTTCAACTTTCATCTTTCACAAGGAAGCACTCATGGCTGGTATTCAACAGAAACTCAAGTCACCCCCAAGTGGGTGACTACATTTTGTCTTTTCAGGTGTAAATTAACATTTGAATACAACTCAACCTTACTGACCCCTACCACCACCACCAATCCTTCCTCAGCAGAGTTGCAGCTAATCTGCACCTCCACAAACGGCAGCATAGATAGAAGTCAAATTTCCCAAAATCCATCCCCCAGCTGAAAGACCAAAAAGTGCTTGTATTGCCTATGAGATAAGTCCTGATATCTGCACTTGTCTAATGAAACACCTGTGGAAAAATACCTTTCAAGACATGTTTTCTTGGTGGTCAAGAAGAGATAGAGGAAGGAAAAAAAAAAAAGATGAAGTATCTTGATTCTTTAAGAAATGTTCCAACTCAGACTTTGAGTCCCTGAGTACAAACTGTTACTGTTCACCCAGCAGAACTTCCTTCATGCAAGAGATCCACTGACACAGACTGTAGTTGCAGAAGGGTAACACCATACATCCATAGAGATCTGATGGAACTGGAAGGATTTTAGACCTATAACCAAATTACTACCTTGGAACTTTGTGCTTTTTATGCTAATGTAATGATTTCTGTAGTAAGGGTATATTGCAAGGTTGGAAATTACGTTTTTATAATGCTTTGTGTAATGACAGACGTTACACAGAAGAGACACATGTGCCAGGATTGGTGCACAGTACTTTTTTTTTTTTTTTTTGAGATGGAGTTTTGCTCTTGTTGCCTGGACTGGAGTACAATGGTATGGTCTTGGCTCACTGCAACCTCTGCCTCCTGGGTACAAGTGATTCTCCTGCCTCATCCTCCCAAGTAGCTCGGATTACAGGCACCTGCCAGCATGCCCAGCTAATTTTTGTGTATTTTTAGTAGGGACAGGGTTTTACCATGTTGGCCAGGCTGGTCTTGAACTCTTGACCTCAGGTGATTTGCCCGCCTCGGCCTCCCAAAATGCTGGGGTTACAGGTGTGAGCCACCACACCTGGCCAGTGGCACAGTACTGACAAATGCTGGAGGCCATTTAAAGAGATAAATGTAGACCTAGATACGTTTCTAAAATTAAGCTGAGAATGAGCTCAGGGAACTAGATAACAAAGCAGATGCTGCTGGCCAGACCATTGCAAGGGTTAAGATGGTCTTGCAACCCCCACCTTTTCGCTGAGATCTAGTGGAGTAGCAGCATAGCACATTGCTCAATCCTTTGGGATAGATTCCTAGGGAAAGAAAAAGAGAGAATGTTTCATAAATAGTACCGCAAGAAAGCAGTCATCTCCAGCTCATGGTTTCTGTAGTGTTAAGGTTAGATT
The DNA here is from genome assembly GCF_008728515.1 of Papio anubis. Lineage (NCBI taxonomy): Eukaryota > Metazoa > Chordata > Mammalia > Primates > Cercopithecidae > Papio > Papio anubis. Next base: position 9,367 of record NW_022163367.1, on the reverse strand, counting down.
GCAGAGGGTCAGAGAAAGCAATATTTCCTGTTGGGGGTAGAGGAGAGAGAAAGTGTGTGCAAGTATGAAGTATGTAAATAAATAAACTTTTTTTTTTTTTTTTGAGGTGGAGTCTCACTCTGTTGCCCAGGCTGGAGCACAGTGGCATGATCTTGGCTCACCACAACCTCCAACTCCCGAGTTCAAGCGATTCGCCTGCCTTAGCCTCCTGAGTAGCTGAGATTACAGGCTCCTACCACCATGCTCAGCTAATTTTTTTTGTATTTTGTATTTTTATTTTTATTTTTTTGAGGCAGAGTCTCATTCTGCCAGCCAGGCTAGAGTACAGTGGCATGATCTCGGCTCATTGCAACCTCCATTTCCGGGGCTCAAGCAATTCTGCTGCCTCAGCCTCCTGAGTAGCTGGGATTACAGGTGTGTGCCACCACGCCCAGCTAATTTTTGTATTTTTAGTAGAGACAGGGGTTTTACCATGTTGGCCAGGCTGGTCTTGAACTCCTGACCTCATGTAATTCACCTGCCTCGGCCTCCCAAAATGCTGAGATTACAGGCGTAAACCACCACGCCTTGGCCCAATGTTTTTGTATTTTTAGTAGAAACGGGGTTTCACTATGGTGGCTAGGCTGGTCTCGAACTGCTGATCTCGTGATCTGCCCACCTTAGCCTCCCAAAGTGCTGGGATTACAGGCGTGAGCCACCACGCCCAGCCTGAACCTAAAATATTAGAGCCATATATGCTGGGGTTATCAGTACATCCCTTATATTCAGTGCTTCATGTCTCTGTGCTACGTGATTAAGAACGCAGGCAAATCATCGAACTTGCAGTATTGACCTTATGTGATTTATATCTTGGAAATCGAGGACAAGCTAGCTTAATACAGCACATTTACAAAAATTAAATACAACTCTGCAGTGTGTAAGACTGGGCTGAGGTTTAATCATTTCCCTTAATTGTAAATGAGGCAAATTCACACACTGATCAAGCATCCAAGAAGTAAACGTGTTTTCATCAGTCATCTCTCCTTAATGGATAATCAGAGGTCAGCCACTCCCAGCCTGGATATTATGTGCCTAGTTCTTACCTCCTCTATTCCACCTCCACAAATGACAGCTGCTTTAGAAATAAATAACTTGGTTCCTGGATAGGTTTGGGGCTCTTTGGCATGACATAATTTCCAAATGTCAACTTACAGTTATGGAGAAGCCTGTGGACTATGATAATGGATAAACTCTCGTGTGTAAACAGGAGAGTTTGGAGCTAGAACAAGGTTGCCAAAAAATAGCCTCAGTGTGTTGGGAGCTTCTAAGATCTTGAGAAATGAAGCCAATTTGAAATGTTGGCTTTTTATATTAGTCCAAGTTGTCCCATTTTCTTCTAGAATTGAATAAAAGCAAAATACCTGGCCTGATGCAGTGGTTCCCTGATGTCGGTTGAACTAGAGGTGGTATTTCTTGATTCAGCCCAAAGATCCTACTGATGGTGGATTTAGGAGATGCAGCCTCCAACAGCTTTAGTTTTAGAAAAGTTTTACACAGGCCGAGCGCAGTGGCTCAAGCTTGTAATCCCAGCACTTTGGGAGGCCAAAGCGGGTGGATCACGAGGTCAGGAGTTCAAGACCAGCCTGGCCAATGTGGTGAAACCCCGTCTCTACTGAAAAATACAAAAATTAGCCGAGTGTGTTGGTGGGCACCTGTAATCCCAGCGACTCGGAAGGCTGAGGCAGGAGAATCACTTGAAAGCAGAAGGCAGAGGTTGCGGTGAGCCAAGATCACACCACTGTACTGTAGCCTGGGCGAAAAAGCGAAACTCCATCTCAAAAAAAAAAAAAGTTTTACCTATCCATACTTTGAAGTTATAAACTGAATCTGTGTCACTTAGGTTGCTATCGTCTGATTCCCCTCTAGGCATTTCTTTGTATAAATGGGCCCATGCAGGCAAAGTGTAACTAACTGTAATATTTAACACATAAACTCTCTGACAGAGCAAATTGATAAATCAGAGAATGTTTTTACATTTGGTGTGTACATGATTCATAGTATGACAAGGTCATAAGCATTTTTAGCAGGGGTTCTTCTGAAATAAATTAAGGTATTTATTACATAATCTAATCCACTAAGTGGGGTAGATTTTAGGGTAGGGCCACCCAGTAACACCTTAAAAAATACCCTCGGTGAAACAAGTCATTAGTTTAAGAGTAGCAGAGTAGTGTATTATAGATAAAAGTGGAGAGGATACAGATATGGATACATCTTCCTCATGCTCTCATGTGATATAGCGACATTTGTGTGTGGCAGATTGTAGAGACAATACTGAGAGTTCAGCAAGAAACAGTGGCATTGAGGCAGATAAATGGTTTGCTATAGTTTTATGGTTTCATGTTATTTATGATGAGATGCCATTCAGTTTCTTTTGAGCTGAAGGATTTATCTACTGCAGAAACCCTGCTCATGTTGATAGAAATGATCTAAGGCTTCAAAGGACAGGTGTTTAGTTTCAGATTTAGACTCTAAAATCCAAGCCTGAATTGCTTATTGGTTTGGGGAAGGAAACACTTAATTTGAAATTCTGATATAAACTGTATGGCAGCAAACTTAGTTGAGCCTAGAAACAGCTTTGAATCTCAGATACCAATACGCTGGCTCTTGCATTACTTATTTATGGAAGGAAAAAAAGGCAACACTTGGTCTCTAACCAGGAGAAAAGCCTATTGGAAGTATTTCAGTCATTCTCAGCAGGTCAGTCCTCAGCAGTTCTTAGAGACCACAATATTTAAAGCCGTCTGGGTAGTTCTGGTCTCATGTCATCCAAACAGCACATTTTCAAACTCAGAAATGCCAGATCGTGTTATTTCTGTAGCAGAGGGTTGCTTAGGATCTGTGACAGCTGAGATTTTCCTATCGATTATGTGACAATGCAGTTCATCTATAGAGTTTAGAGAAATTTGAAAAGCCTCCAGTGTAACAAGAAGACCCTTAATTCAAGTGCTGTGTTGTATTTAAATGCAGAAATCAAAATTCAAGTTAGAGAAAATGGAAGTGTGAATTAAATTTTGAACCCAAACTTCTGTAGTTAAATCAACCTCCTAGGAGGGCTGTGACTAATAATTTAATTTGAAGTGTTACGATCGGGTAACTGGATTTGTAAACTAGGCAAGAAATCATATCTTATATAATAAATGCATATTTGGATCCATGTATGTGTTTAAAATTGCTCCTAAATTTAAAGCACGGAGTGAGTCTAAAACAGGAAAGACAAATCAAAAAGCACTCTTGTGACTGTGTGTGTGCTGGAGGACAGACAGATGTGGGTGATTATAGAAGCACTAACCTGCAAACACCTTGAAAGATGTCTTTCAGATTTGTCTTAAGTTCTTAACTGATATAATATGCATTCATTTTTCAAATGCATTCACAGGTAAAAATGTTATTTTTTATATTGTTAATTCTTTATCTGTCACAGAAAATGTACAGGTATATGGAAGTAACTAGATGTCTAATACATTCCAGGGGCCCAGGATTTCAATCAAAAGCAAACCTGGGTAATGTGACTGTAAATCAAGGGTGCTTGAGACCATAGAAACACAAACCCAGAAGAGTTAACGGGAGGAGAGGGAAGAGAGAAGCTCCTCTGTGCAGTTTATGTGAGTGACAGGAAGAAAGGGAGCAAGAGCTAGAGCAAGCAAGCAGGCGCCCTGCAGTCCTCACACTGAAGGCATTCCCTTGTTGTGGGGGGACACATTGGGAAAACTGCAGCCTAGGCTGTGGCCTGCACCTTGCCCACCCAGCCAGCAGCTCTTCTTGCACCTGCTTATTTATTGCCTGAAAGTCATCCAGCATGTCGAAGGTGTGATTATTGACAATTTGTCAGCCTGAATCTGTTGCTGGCAATAACTTTTTTGTGAAGTTTCACTCTCAGGCACTTGAGTTTTGGGATTAGAAAAGTGGTGATGGGACAGCATTATGCTATGGTCTGCTTTTCATTTAGACACAGCCCAGGCAGACAGAAGGAAACAGAGCATTAATCCAACTGCAGTCACCCCAAAGCACAGACCATTTGGATCCAGAAGAGAAACTGGTTCTTTCTACAAGCTCTCCCGTTCTCCCTGGGGCCCTTCACAGCCCTCTTTGTGGCTGTGCTTTCCCTGGTGAGCAATTATGTATAAGAAGTAGGGGGTCCTCCATATTCTGCCCAGCCACCCCCTTATCCTTTACAAAAGTTAATGTCTTGGACCTACAGTTCACTTGGGCAGCCTGGAACTGAGACTCTGAAGTTGTAAGTCTTTTGCTTTGTTTTGTTTGTTTGCTTTTTAGTTTTCTGTTTGTGGATATGGGTCCTGAATCAGCGCCCTCAAAGTTGAAACCTTTACCTTTTGGTCCAACCTCTTCCCTTCCTCTCATCGGGGGTAGGGGAAGATGGTGGCCAAAAAGCAGGCCTGTCCCTTGGATAGGGCAGCTGTGACAGCTGCTCCGGAGCAGCTGCCGTACCTCACCCTTATTTCCTGACAATCATTAAAATTCAATTTCAAAGTTTCTGTCTTTAACAATTTCCTAAGGGGCCTATGAAGGATGCCAAAAGGGTGGGCCTCCTTTCCAGTGGCAGTGCTTTGGCAGCAAGTAGATGCTGGTCAGGTTGCTGGAGGCTGTGCCCTTCTCACAATAGTCCTGTGGAGAGTGTCTAGAATGGAACACTGCAGGAACAGCTCTGGGAAAGTTTTAAGGTGGGCCAAGAAGTGGATAAGACCAGAGCTCTTCCCTTAATTAGCATTGCTCCTGAAGTACAGCCTTCCTGGTCCTGGGGTGGAGCTCAAGTACAAACCTAGGGGAAAGTTCTCATACTGTAATCTCATAATTCCTCATTTTCTTTTCTGCTCAGCTCACCGACTTCTCAAACCTTGATTCTAAAAAGAAAAATAGGCCGGGCTCAGTGGCTCACGCCTGTAATCCCAGCACTCTGGGAGGCCAAGGCAGGTGGATCACTTGAGGTCAGGAGTTCGAGACCAGCCTGGCCAACATGGTGAAACCCCATCTCTACTAAAAATACAAAAATCAGCTGGGTGTGGTGGTGCATGCCTGTAGTCCGAGCTACTCAGGAGGCTGAGGCAGGAGAATCGCTTGAACCCGGGGGGCGGAGTTGCAGTGAGCCGAGATCGCACCACTGCACTCTAGCCTGGGCTACAGAGTGAGACTCGGTCTAAACAAAAAGAAAAAGAAAAAAAGATTTGTATATCTGAAAGTTCCCTTCTACCAAGAAGCTTTCCTTAACACCTCTTTTTCCTTTGGGTGGGGAAGTCTTCTATTGGTCCAAGGCAAGACAACTAAAATATTTTGAGAAATGGAAAAATACATGTGAATGTACAGCCTAGGTAGCTGTGCCTCATCTGCACATTTTGAGTGAAGGTTGCCCAGCAAATGCTATTCAGACTCACCCTCAGAGGAGTTTCTTATTCCCTGCTCCCAAAATTTAACATGTGATTAGTACCAAAATATGCCTCCCTTAACTAATAAATACCCTCTTGAATCTATGGAAAGGAAACGGCATTTCTTTGAAATTCTAGATGGGAGTTAAGGACTACCTGACTACTCTTGCCTTCACCTCTGAATCACATATAACTATCTTGTTAAACACCCCCCTCCTTCCCTAGAGAGCCACTGATTGGCCCCTCAGCATACCTAGTACTTTTCCTTCTCTTCTCAAATTCTCATTCCTTACCCTTTTCTCTTTTGGAGTCCCCCAGTAAATTTTCAGAATTAAAACACGATTTTTTCGAAATACCATGAGAAGTTAGAAAGGGAACTTTGAGACAGCACTAGAAATACACTAATAGAGAGTACTATTACAAGGCCGGGTGTGGTGGATCACGCCTGTAATCCCAACACTTTGGGAGGCCAAGGCAGGTGGATCACCTGAGGACAAGAGTTTAAGACCAGCCTGACCAACATGGAGAAACCTCGTCTCTACTACAAATACAAAAATTAGTTGGGCATGGTGGCATGCACCTGTAATCCTAGCTACTTGGGAGGCTGAGTGAGGAGAACTGCTTGAACCCAGGAAGCAGAGGCTGCAGCGAGCCAAAATCACACCACTACACTCCAGCCTGGGCAACAGAGCTAGACAGTGACTAAAAAAAGAAAAAAAGAAAAAAAAAGTACCATTACAACTGAATGCAGTAGACAAGTCACAGTTTGGGGTATCAGCAATTAATTGCACATTTTTATACCGTCTTTTTTTTTTAACTTCATTTTTAAGATCCATTGATCCTAATAGATATAAGTTAAACCTGAAGTAAATTAGAGTAACGTTAAAGAAAAACTAGATCAAGCCTTCCTGGACTGGCAGCCCTCCTATCTTACGTAGCTCATGGTTATTTGGATAGACTTTTTTATAATACTGGTGGCAGAGACAGACCAACACCAAAGCCCCACTTCTTGTTACTTAATTACAAACCTGGTAGAATGGGGACTCCATACCTACAGAAACTAGTCAGTGCTTATTAACCACAACAGATCAATAAAAACAATTAGCTGGAGAGATAATATTAACAACACGCCCTTGTTACCATAAGACATAAGTTCCTGAGAAATTTGAAGTTTCCAATAGCACATTTCTGCTTATGTGGTACCTAAAGTTGTTTCCTGGAAGTGAAATTTGAATCATTTGCAATCATTTTATATCCTTGCCCCAGAATGACTCTGTCTTAAAGGCTTTGACTATGTCTACTAGTATGGGCTTTTAATATTCTCTACCCTAGTGAAAAGACTACATATTATAGTAGAGAAGATACTAGGTTAGAAATGCCAGCCAGGATCTAGGTTCTAGTTCAGGCATCTAACTAGTATTTTGTGTGTAAGGCAGTTCATGCTTCTGGCCTTCAGATTTTGCATATGTAAAGTAAAAACATGAGACTAGACAATCTCTTAGATTCTTCAGCCCCCACATTCTCTACTTTTGTAACATATTTGTGAATTTTCAACCTAAGAGAAGAGCCAGATCCATAAATTTCTGAATAAAATACTTACTTATTTCATAGTCCTTTTAGTAAAAATGTATGCAAAAGACTGAAAAAATGATTTTTGTTCTTCTCTGGGAGAGATTCTGAACTGGACTGGAGGAAACCAAGCTAAGAGACTTGACATTGTTTTCTTTTGTACAAATGAACCATTGCCTTATACTTTAACTTTTTTTCCTTTTCAGATCCAACTTAGAAATAATGTTTCATTCAAGATAAGGCTCGTGGTTTAGGAGATTGTGACCTGGCTTGCATCATTCTAAGACTTCTATCATCGGTTTTCAAAACCCAAGGAGGACCTCATTCTCTGTGTGATAGTTCCTCATGCTTTGCCAGCCACTGGGTCTTTAAGGAAGCTTGCCAAGAGTTCCCAGCTGGGAAGGACAGTTCGAGTTCATCATAGACAGTGAGCTGGCACCACAGTTTAAGTGACTCACCAACCTGGTTGTCCACTTCAAAATGTCAAGAACCACACTATCTAATTGAAAGAACTGTGTTTTAGCAAAGTGTAATTGGATCGCATGGCAAGATCATCTCAAACTATGTCTCTGACCTTGCCTTTCAGTGGCTGTTTGGAGCACAAGAGGAGAAAGGAAATGATTCCTGAATTACATATTGCTTTTAAAAATTAAGATTAATTAGTGGCCGGGCGCGGTGGCTCAAGCCTGTAATCCCAGCACTTTGGGAGGCCGCGACGGGTGGATCACGAGGTCAGGAGATCAAGACCATCCTGGCTAACACGGTGAAACCCCGTCTCTACTAAAAAACACAAAAAACTAGTCAAGGAGGTGGGCGTGGCTTCAGTCCCAGCTACCGAGGCTGAGGCAGGAGAATGGCGTGAAACCCGGGAGGCGGAGCTTGCAGTGAGCTGAGATCTGGCCACTGCACTCCAGCCTGGGTGACAGAGCAAGACTCCATCTCAAAAAAAAAAAAAAACAAATTAAGATTAATTAATAAATACTTGGTTTATGTTCATTCCATTGTAGAACTTAATGATTTATTACAAAACAGTCAAAATAGGGTCATAGCAAAATGAACATTTAAGATTAGGTTAAAACATTATAACACGTAACTGTTCTAGCAATAACAA
>NW_022163367.1:0-1168 GCF_008728515.1 Papio anubis | reverse complement strand
AAAAAAAAAAAAAACAAATTAAGATTAATTAATAAATACTTGGTTTTATGTTCATTCCATTGTAGGAACTTAATGATTTATTACAAAACAGTCAAAATAGGTCATAGCAAAATGAACATTTAAGATTAGGTTAAAACATTCCTCTGAAATTTTAGTATTCACTTTTGAAGTGTCAATTACTATATTATATGAAAAATGATATTTGAATCAAAGACATTGTTTTTTCATATAGCCACTCCTTTCTAAAATGCAAATCCGCCGGGCGCGGTGGCTCAAGCCTGTAATCCCAGCACTTTGGGAGGCTGAGACGGGCGGATCACAAGGTCAGGAGATCGAGACCATCCTGGCTAACACGGTGAAACCCCGTCTCTACTAAAAAATACAAAAAACTAGCCGGGCGAGGTGGCGGGCGCCTGTGGTCCTAGCTACTCCGGAGGCTGAGACAGGAGAATGGCGTAAACCCGGGAGGCGGAGCTTGCAGTGAGCTGAGATCCGGCCACTGCACTCCAGCCTGGGGGACAGAGCCAGACTCAGTCTCAAAAAAAAAAAAAAAATAAATTAAAAAAAAAATAAAATAAAATGCAAATCCACCCTCCCCTCACCCGTGCTTTATTATTTATACATACACACACCCACAGACACACACAGAGCCAGCACCCAAACAGTAGAGGAGGTCCTTTCAAGACTTCTAGGACCTGGATCATGTAAGTAGTAGATGAGAAAATGAAGTAAGAGGTATAGAGCAATAACAATAAAAGTCAATGATTTCATTTTACAAAAAGTCATTGTGTAGTACTCAGATATTTTTAAAAGCAAGTATTATTATGACTCAAGTATATCATACTTCTAAATTATTATGATTCTCATCTAATTTCAAGCCACATATAGGAGCCATTTGAAAGCATTTTGTATTACAACCTATCAACAAAAATCAGCTAATAGTTTTATAATGTGCATAAATTTACCCCATGGGGAATTAAAATTTTTATCTGCAAGTATTTCTATTGTTGTGAGACTTTAGGACAAGACAACATTTGGTATTAACATAGAAGAATAGGCCGGGCGCGGTGGCTCAAGCCTGTAATCCCAGCACTTTGGGAGGCCGAGACGGGCGGATCACAAGGTCAGAAGATCGAGACCATCCTGGCTAACATGGTGAAACCCCGTC
>NW_022163366.1:0-3129 GCF_008728515.1 Papio anubis | reverse complement strand
AAAATGCAGAAATCACCGGTCTTCTGTGTCGCTGGCGCTGGGAGTTGGAGACTGGAGCTGTTCCTATTCGGCCATCTTGCTCCGCCCTAGACATGCCTATCTTTGCCCACACCTGGTGGTCCTTCTCGGCCCACTTTGGGGGCTGAAGACAAAAGCAATCATCTCTTGGGTGCTCTAAGGCCTTGCCCACCAGCTGAGAAACATGAATACTTGAAAGGGTGTCCCTAGGGCAAGTTTGCATCCTCCCTATATGGCCGTAGCTGCTGCACTCTGAAAGCATCACCTCCTGGCTGGAGGCCAATCAACACAATACAAGCACACTAAGAAAACACACACACACACACACACACACACACACAACCGAAGACCCTCAGAGAGTCTATTTCACTCCTCAGACACCTACCCTGGAGCAGGTGCTGGTAACCACGGCTACAAGACCTGAAGACGGATCATATCACAGGATTCTTTGCAGACACTTCCCAGTACCATCCCAGAGCCTGGTAGCTCCACTGTGTAACTAGACCTAGAAGAGCAAAAACAACCACTACAGTTTGGCTCTCAGAAAGCCCCATTGTTAGGGGAGTGTGGAGAACACCACATCAAGGTAGCACCCGGTGGGACAAAAAAATCTAAACAGCAACCCTTAAATCCCAGATCTTCCTTCTGATATAGTCTACCCAAATGAGAAGAAACCAGAAAAACAACTCTGGTAATACAACAAAACAAGGCTCATTAGTACCCCCAAAAGATCACAGCAGCTCACCAGCAATGAATCCAAACCAAGATAAAATATCTGAATTGCCAGAAAAAGAATTCAGAAGGTTGATTATTAAGCTAATCAAGGAGGCACCAGAGAAACTTGAAGTCCAACTTAAAGAAATCAAAAACATAACAGAATATGAGTATGAAAGGAAAATTATTCAGTGAAATAGACAGCATAAATAAGAAAACAATCACAACTTCAAGGAAATCAGGAAAACACTGAGAGAAATGCAAAATGCGTTGGAAAGTCTCACCAATAGAATTGAACAAGCAGAAGAAAGACCTTCAGAGATGAAGACAATGTTTTTGAATTATATCAATCCGTCAAGACAAAGAAAAGAATTTTAAATAATGAAAAAGTCACCAAGACGTTTGGGACTATGTTAAACATCCAAACCCAAGAATAATTGGTGCTCCTAATGAAGAAGAGAAATGTAAAAGTTTGGAAAATAATTAGAATGGGTAAGTGAGGAAGATTTCCCTAGTCTTGCTAAAGATCTAGACATCCAAATACAAGAAGCACAAAGAACACCTGGAAAATTCATTGCAAAAATATTTCATCACCTAGGCACATACCAACAGGTCATCTGAAGTCAAGATGAGGAAAGAATTGTAAGAGTTATGACACTAAGGCATTCGGTAACCTATAAAGAAAAACCTGCTAGATTAACAGCAGATTTCTTACCAGAAACTTCATAAGATAGAAGGAATTGGAGTCGTATTTTCAGCACCTTTGAAGAAAACAATTATCAGCCAAGAATTTTGTATTCAGTAAAACTAAGCTTCTTAAAGGAAGGAAAGATATCATTGTTCCCAGACAAACAGATGCTGGGAGAATTCACCATTACCAAGCCAGCACTATAAGAACTGCTATAAGGAGTTCTAAACTTGAAACAAATTCTTGGATTACACCAAAATAGAACCACCTTAAAGCAGAAATATCACAGGACATACATAACAATAACAGAATGAAAAAGAAATCAAGATATTCAGCCAACAAAGAGCACAACAGAGAGAATAGTACTTCACATCTCAATACTATCATTAATGTTAGTGGCCTAAATATTCCACTTAAAAGATACAGAATGGCAGAATAGATAAGAATTCAACAACCAAGCATCTGCGTCTTCATGGGACTCACCTAACACATAAGGACTCACATAAACTTAATAGAAAGGGATGGAAGAAGATATTCCATGCAAATGTAAACCAAAGGTGCAAAGAAGTATCTACTATTATATCAGAAAAAACAAATTTTAAAGCATCAGCAGTTAAAAAAAGACAAGAGCAACAGTATATGATAAAAGGACTAGGGCAACAGGAAAATACCACAATTGTAAATATATATCCACCTAATTGTGAAACTCCCAAATATATAAAAAAATTACTACTAGACCTAAGAAATCAGATAGACAACAATACAAAAATACTGGGATACTTTAATACTCAACGAGAACCTTAAACATGTCTTCAAAACAGAAAGTCAACTAAGAAACAATGAGATTAAACTATATGCTACAACAAATGGACTTAACAGATATTTAGAGAATATTCTACCCAACAACTGCAGAATATGCATTTTATTCATCAGTATATGGAACATTCTCTAAGATAGGCCATATGGTAGGCCACAAAACAAGCCTCAGTTATTTAAGAAAATCAAAATTATATCAAGTACTCTCTCAGACCACAGTGGAATACAATCGGAAATCAACTTCAAAGGAACACTCGAAACCAGGCAAATACGTGGAATTTCAACAACTTGCATCTGAAAGATCATTGAGTAAACAATAAAATCAAGATGGAAGCTTAACAAAAAATTTAAACTGAATGAAAAGAGTGACACAACCTATCAAAACCACTGCGATACAGCAAAAGCAGTGCTAAAAGGAAAGTCCACACCATTAAATGTCTACATCAAAAAGTCTGAAAGAGCACAAATAGACAATCTACGGTCACACCTCACTGAACTGGAGAAACAAAAACAATCCAAACCCAAGCCTGGAAGAAGAGAAGAAATAACGAAGATCAGAGGAAAACTAAATGAAACTGAAACAAAAAAATTCAAAAGATAAATGAAACAAAAAACTGATTCTTTGAGAAGATAAAATAGATAGACAATTAGTAAGATTAACCAACAAAAGAAAATATTTAAATAAGCTCAACTAGAAATGAAACAGGTGGCCAGGCATGGTAACTTGTGCCTGTAATCCCAGCACTTTGGGAGGCCTAGGCTGGGAGATCACGAGGTCAGGCGTTCGAGACCAGCCTGACCAACATGGTCAAACCCCATCTCTACTAAAAATATGAAAATTAGCCAGTCGTGATGGCATGCACCTGTAATCACAGCTACTCAGGAGGCTGAGG
>NW_022163365.1:0-3129 GCF_008728515.1 Papio anubis | reverse complement strand
GTCCAGCTAATTTCTTTTTATAATTTTAGTAGAGACGGGGTTTCACCTTGAATGCTTGACCTCAGGTGATTCGCCTGCCTCGGCCTCCCAAAGTGCTGGGATTACAGGCGTGAGTCATCACACCCGGCCATCAAGCTGGATAATACTAAGGTCTGTTTCTTTCCCAATGTAGGGTATAGGTTGGGACAGGGAAGAGGGCTAGAAACCTGACTCCAACTCCCTGCCCAGGGCTGAACTCTCCAGCCTCCTTATCACTTCTCATTCAACCTTGCTTGTACTCCCCCTATGATGGGGGGGCTCATTACCTCACAACAGAATATTCTAAGCCAACCCCTACCCACTCTTACCAAGGAAGATTTCCCATTTGAACCCCATTTCTCAGATACTTAAAGGCCTTCTGTGGACCACGTTCTCAAGGTCCCCTGGCCATCTGCTTGCCTATTCCAGTTTCTCTCCTTCCCCATCCACATAATGAAATGTGTCATCCCTCTCTCCAGGATGAGCAAGGTGGTGTCCTCTGAGACTGGGCAGTCAGCCACTTAACACCAAAGGCCACCAATGATCAAATCCACGAGAGTTGATTCGAAGACTTATGTATTAGGACTGAGAAACAGTAAACACTCAGTAAATAGTGGTTATTCTTATCATCAGCATCATAATTACTACCTTCAAGTTCCTCCAGGAGAACTCCTATTCAACCTTCAAAACCCCATGTGGTTTCACCCATCTTGCAGAGATTGAGCTCCAATTCAGAGAGTTGTGATTTTGTGATCATTTGATGAGTTCCCAAACTGGGGTCCTTAGAGCAGCTGGCCCATCCCTAAGGTCTCTCAGCATCCAGTTCTGTTCTTTTTCTGCCTTACCAGTTCCTGTGTATAAGCCTCAGTCCTGGTGAGTCCAGCTGAGGAGTGTACAGACACACGCAGTGTCAATTCAAATCTATCGCCAGCCCACACGGCCCTAGGCATCAGAAGTCAATGCCCGCACATAGGATTGCTTGGCCTTGCACTCAGACAACCAGTGCCTTTGGTCCATACCCTGGCAGCCCCCTCCACCTGTCCCCGGGTCACCTTCCTCAGAGTTATGGGCCTCAAAGCGGGTGACAAAGAAGTACTGGCAGAGGGAATTGCCCCCAGCTATAGGCACCTTCCCGAACACCTCCATTTCGAAACCACCCAAGTCCACAGCGGTCCCGGGGTCTGTCACCCAGCCGCTGACTGCATCACACACGGCCAGTTCACTCTGATGACTCGCCAGTGCAGTTTCACTTGCCCCACACTGGCTGTGGTTGGCCGGGGTGCCTGCTAACTCCCGAAAGGCCCCAGTCTCCAGCAGGAAGACCAGAGGGGGCTCAAGAGCAGCACCCCTAGACAGGACCACTTGGGGGAAAAGAAGGTCCCACTTTGGGGCAAGAAAAGGAGACAATGTCCAGGATGGGGATTAGGAATCCATTGACACACTGGGGAGGAGGAAAATGAGGGGGATGTGGAGGGAGTCTGGGGGAGGGGGACCAGCTCTCACAGCACATGGAGACAGAGTAAGGGAGGCTGGGATTAGAGAAGAGGATAAAAACTTCAGTGGGAACAGAAGTTGGGAACCCCAGGGGAGGCTTGCCTGCCAGGATTGTGGGGCAGCCCTTGCTGTAGAAGTTTGGAGGACTCTATATATCGGACTTGCGTAACGCCCAACTTGTAGATTAATAGTAATTATTCAACTACTACAAGTCAGGCACTGTGCCTCACACCTGTAATCCCAGCACTTTGGGAGGCTGAGGTGGGTGGATCACTTGAGGTCAGGAGTTTAAGAGCAGCCTGGCCAACATGGTGAAACCCCATCTCTACTAATAATACCAAAATTAGCTGGGCGTGGTGCTACGCACCTGTAATCCCAGCTTCTCGGGAGGCTGAGGCAGGAGAATCGCTTGAACCTGGGAGGCGGAGATGGCAGTGAGCCGAGATCGTGCCACGGCCCTCCCACCTGGACAACAGAGTGACACTCTGTCCAAAAATAAAAATAAGGCTGGGCGTGGTGGCTCATGCGTGTAATCCCAGCATTGTTGGAAGCTGAGGTGGGAAGATCAACTGAGGTGAGGTGTTCCAGGCCACCCTGACCAACATGGAGAAACCCCATGTCTACTAAAAATACAAAATATGCCCAGTAGTGGTGGTGCATACCTATAATCCCAGCTACTCGGGAGGTTGAGGCAGGAGAATCACTTGAACCCAGGAGGCGGAAGTCGCAGTGAGCCAAGATCGCGCCACTGGACTCCAGCCTGGGCAACAAGAACGAAGCTCCATCTCAAAAGAATCATAAGAATCAAATAAAAATAAAAAATATTCAACTACTGTTACTTAATAGCAACAGATCGTGAAATACAGGCTCAGAGAAATTAATGATTTGCGTCCAGTCACACAGTCAACAAATGTAAGAGATGGGACTTAAAGTCTGGGTAACTGCATTCTGCCATCCTTCCTGTACAACTCTGAGGAACCGTGAGTCTTGCATCTTGGGGGATGTTCCAATCAATTATTATTATTATTTTTTGAGACAGAGTCTCACTCTGTTGGCCAGGCTGGAGTGCGGTGGCACAACCCTGGCTCACTGCAACATCTGTCTCCTGGGTTGAAGTGATTCTCCTGCTTCAGCCTTCTGAATAGCTGGGATTACAAACACCTGCCACCATGCCCAGCTAATTTTTATATTTTTAGTAGAGATGGGGTTTCACCATGTTGTCCAGACTGGTCTCAAACTCCCAACCTCAAGCTATACCCCTGCCTTGGCCTCCCAAACGGCTGGGATTACAGGTGTGAGCCACCACACCCGGCCCGAAACAAATTGTTTTAAGACCAGGTCTCGCTATATTTCCCCGCTGCACTTGAACCGCTGGGATCAAGCAATCCTCCTGCTGTGGCTCCTGAGTAGCTGGGACTACAGACTCAAGCCACCATGCCTGGCCACATTCCACAATTTGGAGAAAGGCCACAACCTGGAATCCTAGGGAGACCCCAGTTCACCTCAGAACTGCCACTAAGGAGGTAAAACGCTGCCCCTCTGAGACAGGCGTCAGTTTTCCCGTGTGTGAAATTGACCTGGCGCTGGGAGAGGCTGGTGGAGGCGTCGATGTTGCAG
>NW_022163364.1:0-3131 GCF_008728515.1 Papio anubis | reverse complement strand
GACATTTAACTAGAGCCCAACACATTTCTTCCTGTTCACATAGTATTAATAGATTTTTATGAGTAAACTTTCACTGGGAAAAATACCATTTCAGGAGCCCCAGTGACCACAATGAAAATGTTTTTACCTTCCCTTACGTGACATCGGCAACGCCAGGTCCAGGAAACGTTCTGGATCTCAGATAATGGCATATCCACTCATAGTAAGTCTTGGTCTTGTTTCACAAGCTATCAAATGCTGCCCAGAAGCAGGAAAAACCCCACAACGTGGCAGGGAGGGGCGACCAGCGTGAGTTCTAAGGCCAGACCACCCGGGTCTGCTGACAGCGTGGTGAGGGGCAAACAGTGCAGGGTCTAAGGCCAGACCGCCCGGGTCCCGCTGACAGTGTGGCTTCAGGAGTTTCCTAAACCCTCTGCTCTCCAAGTTTCATGTCAGAAAAATGCAGTGATAACCGTGTCCACCTCGTTTAAATATATATATATATACACACACACACACACACATACATATATATATACACACACACATATACACACACACACACATATATATACTCCAAAACTACAGCCCTATAAAGGTCATTAATCCTAGTTATCCTCAAGGCATTGAGCGATCAATAATGAGCCATCCCCCTGCTGCTGACCTGCCTCAGCCCCACCCTCCGGAAACCCCGCATCCACACCAGCCACACAGGATGAGGCCAGGGAAGGAGCAGGACTGTGTCTTGGGAACTTAAACTCTGGAAGCTGAGTTAAATCAGTGCCGCTCAAATCTTGTCACCAACTATCTTGTTAAATTGGGAGATTCCATCTCTGGGGATCTTGAAGGAACCTGAGGCTCTACATTGAGTGAGACGAGCACTCGTGCTGGAATGAGACGGCAGGGAAAGCAACCGAATCTGGGGTCGCAGCTGCCTGAGGCTTGGGTCCCACCGGGAAAGTGGGCACCCAGGGCCCCTAGGACAGAAGGAGGTCCCAGGAGTAAGTAAAACCCCAGCGAGAGACTCCATGGACTCCAAAGATTGCCTGTGGGCCAGGAGGGGCTGCCAGGCGACAGCCACGAGGCAGGCAGTCTTCAAGTCTCCAGCTGCCATCCTGCGGCAGGAAGGACAGTGCCCAGACCACTCCTGAGCTCCCAGCCTCAGGGCTGCACTCTTACTCCAGCCACTGACAAGCAAGAGTCCCATGTTCCAAGCCAGGGTTGAAACAGTGCCTCAGGCCTCGGGGCACATGCACCCAGGGCCACTCCTACTCCAACACCTGGGGATGGCTATTCCCAGCCATTAGTCCTGGCAACTCACAGCAAAACTTAAAATGAAAGTCGGAAGATACAGCCAGGAAACAATGCCTGGGCTAGCAACTCCAGGGTGACTCTTCCTAGAGCCATATTGAACATCTTCAAAAATATTTCCCAGGATGACTCCTAGAGCTATTGCTGTTGAAAACCTTTAAAATTTTCTTATTCTAAAATTACTTTTATTACTGTCTTCCTATCCTACCAAGACTCTAGAAACAAAACCATTACAATTTCCCATTCTATCTTGTAGCAAGTTAGAAATACATGTTTCCTCAAAGGATTCTACGTGTTTCCTTGGCAATATCCTTTCCATGCCCCGTACTACTGCCCGCAACAGGAAAGGCTTTTCCAACCCAACCCAACCCAACCCAAGGGCCCTGAGACAGGCCCCTAACGAATCGTCTACAAACTCTTGAGACAGGCTTGCCCTGACAAATCATCTGCAAACTCCATCTTCCATTAAAAACAGTACCGAAAATGAGCATATTACCACTTTTTAAAAATTACTGTAAAGTGGACAGTGTTCAGTTCTGTGAATTTCGGCACAAATATTCCCATAATCGTCATCACACAAGCAGAACAGTCCAACAGCCCCAAACCCACTCACGGGGCCTCATAAGCATACCCTCCCATTCCCAGCAACCACCCTTTCCGTGTCCTCCCATGCCCCGGGTCTGTCTTTTGCGAGCGTTGTGGCAAAACACTCGCAAAATCACGATTTCCTGGGCATCGTGCTTGGAGGTGCACCCAGGCTGTCCTGTGATCAACAGCCAGGCCTTGGGGTGCTGGGTATTTATTATTCCACGTATGAATGTGGCACATTGTAACCTGTTTTCGGCAACTATAGACAGCGCTATTAACATCTGGGCACAGTTTTTCTTAAACATCAGATTCTGTTTCTCTAGGGAAAATACCCAGGATTGGGGTCACCGGGCCCCACATTTGTGCGAGTTCAGTTTTGTAAGAAACTGCCAAGCTGTCTGCACCGTGCTGAACCCCAGCATCGCACAGGAGTCCCGACTGCCTGTCCTCACCAGCACCTGGGGCTGTCGGAAGACCTTAGTCAGGCGCTCCAGCAGGGGTGTGAACAAATTCACTGCGGCTTCAGTGCACATCTTGGTGCACAACCAGTCACGCTGAAGGTCATTTCAGATGCTTTCGGGCCATCCCCTAGTCCTTCTCAGCAAAGCATCTGTTCAGGTCTCTTCCGCTTTTAAGTCAGGTGGTTTGTTCTCTGTCATGAGCCGTGGGAGTCCTGTGCATTCTGGATACGAGTCCTTTGCCAGCTGCATTGTTCATAGACATCATGTCCCCATCTATCGAAAATGTGTCTCTTCAATTCCCTAGGGGTGTCTTTTATATTAGAAGTTTAATTTTGATGAGTCTTACCTACTTGTTTTCTTGATTATGGATCATG
Source organism: Papio anubis (assembly GCF_008728515.1). Taxonomy (NCBI): domain Eukaryota; kingdom Metazoa; phylum Chordata; class Mammalia; order Primates; family Cercopithecidae; genus Papio; species Papio anubis. Next base: position 418 of record NW_022163364.1, on the reverse strand, counting down.
GTATGGCTAAGAGCTCTCACCCTAGGTCTCCACAATTTCCCTTTCTTTTGTAGTTTGGTATTTTACATTCAGGGCTATGGTCCACCTTAATTTTCATACAGGAATTTCTCCCTGTTTTCACTCTTTTCATACGGCTGTCCCATAATTCCAGCATCATCTGTTGAAAAGACTCAAATTCCACTGAACTGCTTTTGCGTCTTGGGATCTGTTCTGGACTCCACTCTGTCAGCTGACCCATGTGTCCATCCTGAGCATAATTTATGACTTTAGTGGCTGTCTCTTTGAAAAAAGTAACTCTGTCTGGAAGCAAAAACCGCATTAGAAATGCTCTAAATAAGATTCTTCCTGTTGTCAGGAGAGCAAAGCCACTGCCCTAAGCAGAGGTGAGGCCTCAACAGCTCCCAGGCACAACCTTAAC
>NW_022163363.1:0-3132 GCF_008728515.1 Papio anubis | reverse complement strand
CTTGAGGTGGAGTTTGAGACCAGTCTGGTCAACATGGCGAAACCCCACCTCTACTAAAAATACAAAAATTAGCTGGGCATGGTGGCACATGCCTGTAATCCCAGCTACTAGGGGGCGCTGAGGCAGGAGAATTGCTTGAACCTGGGAGGCAGAGGTTGCAGTGAGCCAAGATCGGCCATTGCACTCTAGCCTGGGCAACAGAGTGACACTCCGTCTCGAAAAAAAAAAAAAAAAGATACAGTCATAAGACAGACTAAACACTTAGGAAGAAATTTTGATGTCAAGGTCAGATGGGGGTAGACAGCCAATTGTATTATTCCCCAACCCCCCGCAAAAAAAAAAAAAAAAAAACAACCGTAAGAAAACATGCCAATATGAAAACAGAGACTGGAGCAGGATTATGGACTTTTCCCAAAATATTTTTTTGCACTTTACAATATGCATGCATTACTTCTGATAATCAGAAGAAAATAAAGTTGACAAAAATACCAAACAATTGTTTGGTGGAATTCTGTGTATAGTCAGTCACATCTATTACAGTTTCTGGGAGAGACTTTTAAGGGCTGTGTTCAAACTGGAGGCTGCTCCATGCTTCTGAGGGCTGAGGAAGACGGCAGGAGGCTGGAGGAAGTGGACCGGTACAGAGGACAGGGACGTGGGGCCATGGAGTTGCTCCAGATAAGAGCAGGCTGGCCAGGTGCAGTGGCTCACGCCTGTAATCCCAGCACTCTGGGAGACCAAGGCGGGTGGATCACTTGAAGTCAGGAGTTCAAGACCAGCCTGGCCAACATGGTGAAACCCCATCTCTACTAAAAATACAAAAATTAGCCAGGCATGGTGGTGTGCACCTGGAGTCCCAGCTGCTGAGGTGGGAGAATTGCTTGAGCTCAGGAGGGGAGGTTTCAGGGAACTGAGATCGTACCACTGCACTCCAGCCTGGGCAACAGAGTGAGACCCTGTCTCAAAAAAAAAAAAAAAAAAAAGAGCAGGCTGGCAGGCTGCACCCCAAGACAGAGGGCTGTTGGCAAGTCTCTGATATGGAAACAGCTCTGAGTTCCAAGAGAACACTCGTACCTTACACCCGTGAGCCATTCGAGACTCCTAGACCCAACGTACATTTCCAGCCACCTCACCTGCTGCTCCGTCTTATCAGCAACCCTGGGCCACGTGCACCATCCCACCGGCATTCACACATTCACACGGCTCTCCTTACCAGGATCCTGCTCTCTCTCCCCGTTCCTAGCTTTCAAGATGTGGCTCCATCCCTCCCCAGGAAGCCTTCTCTGTCAGCTCCTGCCACTCCCTCCTCTGGCCTCACCAAGTACCTCTCCTCTGTTCCACTTGCTGCAACTTCAGGAAGGCCATCCTGCATCTGACTTTCCACACGTGCACAGCTCCTCACACATTTCACAAGCATCTCGGGAATGGAGATGGTACTTAGCAGCTCTCTTAGCTGACCACCACTGGACTGCTCAAGGCCCCCAGGTCTCCAGTCCCTCCCTGCAGCCAACAGGCCCCTCACCAGGTGGCCAACCTCCCCTCCTACTCCACCACCTGCTGTTACCATTGAAGGTTTCCATGCCAACAGCCAGCTGTGCCTATTCCCAAACCTCTTTACGCAGGTTCTATTTATTTAAATGGTTATGATTTATTTAAATAACAACTGAGGGCTGGGCCCGGTGGCTCATGCCTTTAATCCCAGCACTTTGGGAAGCCAAGACCGGCGGATCATTTGAGGTCAGGAGTTCGAGACCAGCCTGGCCACCATGGCAAAACCCCATCTCTACTAAAAATACAAAAAATTAGCTGGGTGTGGTGGTGCATGCCTGTAATCCCAGCTACTTGAGAGGCTGAGGCAGGAGAATCACTTGAACCTAGGAGGTAGAAGTTGCAGTGAGATTGCACCACTGCACTCCAGCCTGGGTGACAGAGAGAGACTCCGCCTCGGAAAAAAAAAAAAACGAGAAAACAAAAACAAAACAAAAAACCCCATAAAATAAATACAAAGAAAAATGTCTGATATCTGAGAAAATTAAGCTGAGTGATCTAGAACAGTAATTCTGAAATTACTGTCTTATATTTTGACACCTGGGGTCCCTGAGGTAAAAGACTATTTTTATTCTTTTTTTTTTTTTTGAGACAGAGTCTCACTCTGTAGCCCAGGCTGGAGTGCAGTGGCGAGATCTCTGCTCACTGCAAGCTCCGCCTCCCAGGTTCCCGCCATTCTCCTGCCTCAGCCTCCTGAGTAGCTGGGACTACAGGCGCCCGCCACCGCACCTGGCTAATTTTTTGTGTTTTTAGTAGAGATGGGGTTTCACCGTGTCAGCCAGGATGGTCTCGATCTCCTGACCTTGTGCTCTGCCCGCCTCGGCCTCTCAAAGTACTGGGATTACAGGCGTGAGTCATCGCGACCCGCCAAAAGACTATTTTTATTCTAATATACAGAAATTAAAAGCTTTTCACTCTCACTTTTCAGAAGCCACATGAAATGTGACATGTACCTGTGTCATCTTGAGTTTTTGAGAAATTTCGAAGGTAGAAGTTTAGGGTATAATACAATATATAGGTGTTCTCAGAGATTAGCTCAATTTGTTCTCAGAACTTTTAACTGACTTCTTAACAGCAAATTTAAGTTACACCTATTATAATGTTATCTCATTATCATCCAATAATAATTATTTTAAAATCCCGAAATTTCTAAAAATATGCTAACAAGGCCATTCTTTTGACTACTTTATTTTGGAAAATATAGTTATTTTTCATGAAACTTTTTTTTTTTTTGAGACAGAGTCTTGCTTTGTCACCAGGCTGGAGTGCAGTGGCACAATCTGGGCTCATTGCAACCTCTGCCTCCCTGGTTCAAGCGATTCTCCTGCCTCAGCCTCCTGAGTAGCTGGGACTACAGGCATGCGCCACCATGTCCAGCTAATTTTTTGTATTTTTAGTAGAGACGGGGTTTCACCATGTTGACCAGGATGGTCATGATCTCTTGACCTTGTGATCCGCCCACCTCGGCCTTCCAAAGTGCTGGGATTACAGGTGTGAGCCACCAGGCCCGTTCGAAACATTTTTTTTTATGTTAACGTGTAATAGCCTTATTGTTGCTTTTTTAAATGAATAAATAACTATTTT
>NW_022163362.1:0-3132 GCF_008728515.1 Papio anubis | reverse complement strand
GGGAGCCTCAGAGTACCCCCAGGTATTCCAACCTAAACCTGGCACCCCTGCCTCTCACCACCCTTCTTCTTGCTTTAACCTCACCCCCTACACAGAGCCTGGGCCACCTAACGTGGCATCAAACAGATGCCTCAATAAATCAGAGTCTAATTTTCGTGGAGAAAAAAAAAAAAAAACTTAACAGATATACATACAAATTCAAAATATATCCTAAAGTACATATAAATTCAATATATATCCAATCATTGTGACTATGACAGTAGAATATTAAAATACTATTTTCAAAATGTATACAAGCTTAATGTTCTATTTATTCAAACTATTCAAAATACAAATCATCAACATAATTTGCCACTAACATCTCATTCAGTCCCTTCACAGGACACATGATTCACTGGGAGTTAATAAATTAGCAGCTGGCAGGCAGTGACACATAGCAAAAATGAAAACCAAGAGGTGAAATAGTTCTGAAATAAAAAGGGTTTTAAAGCTAAGAGAAATCATTGAATTACTAAGTCATTAGCACTAATTTTGAGCCAACTAACTAATTAATACGAGATGACACAGTGTCCTATGTTTTGGCAAATACAAACTATGTTTAAACAATGTCTGTAATGTGACTTTCAAAATGCTCCTGGCTTTACAAAGATGTGATTAAAATGTAGTAATACATGCTAAAACATTTCCCCCTGCAGAGAATGTTGTAACTTTCATCAGTCACACTGAGAGTCCAGAAGATGAAGGAAAAGGTAGTGGATTTCACTGAGAACTTACCAGAGTTGAACTCCCTCACTTTCTGTTGCCCAGCATTGGCAGGTTACGGGACTGGTGGCTGTGGTGTCTCAATGGTCTTTGGTCTCTTAGAAGGTGGAGAATCATCATCACCTTGAAAAAGAACATATGCTCATTACTGAAGGAACCATCTTAGGTTACAGCCACCTCCGGGTCAATTCCCAACATTCAAAATCTGAGCAGGGCTTTAAAGCTATTTTGAGTATTAATAATTATTTCTGTATTGCGAACTTCAGCATACTTTTTTCTAGTTATATTTGAAATGTTATTCTTTTGGGATGTGCGCAAGTGAATACTGCTTTTTCTTCTGTCTTGCTTCATTACTTTTTAGTTTGCTTCATTTGAATCATCATAAGTCTCCCCTTCTCCTCAAATAGCTTTCAACTTGCTGCCAAGAACAATAATCTATTTTAAGGCTTTTGAGAAAAAACTTTCAATGAAGAGAGCCACCTAAAGTTATACAAACATAGAAGAAAATGGGGTAAAATAAAGCTTAGATTGGAAAAAAATATTTAAGATTTGAAAATAAAATTCAAGCACACATAAACAAGGAAGCTGGGTATCTGTATGTTCAAACACTTTCTAACAAGTGCAAAATGGAGGCTTTAAAGAAATAGGGCTGGCCAGGCATGTGTGGTTCTACACCTATAATTCCAACACTTTGGGAGGCCGAGGCAAATATCACTGAGGTCAAGAATTCGAGACCAGCTCACAACATGCTGGAAACCCCATTCTACCAAAAATGCAATTAGGCCAGGAGGTGTCACACCCAGAAGCCGGCACTTTGAGAGGCCAAGGCGGGTACATCACCTGAGGTCGGGAGTTTGAGACCAGCCTGACCAACATAGAGAAACCTTGTCTCTACTAAAAATACATTAGCTGGGCATGGTGACGCATGCCTGTAAACCCAGATACTTGGGAGGCTGAGGCAGGAGAATCGCTTGAACCCGAAAGGCAAAGGTTGCGGTGAGCCAAGATCGCACCATTGCACTCCAGCCTGGGCAACAAGAGTGAAACTCCGTCTCAAAAAAAAAAAGAGAACAAAAATTAGCCAAGAGTGGTGGCACATGTAATCCCAGCTACTTGGGAGGCTGAGGCAGGAGAATTGCTTGAACCTGGGAGGTTGAAGTTGCGGTGAGCTGCGATTGCACCACTACACTTCAGCCTGGGTAACAGAGTAAAACCCTGTCTCAAAAAAAAAAAAAGAGAAAGAGAGAAAGAAAGCAAGAAAGCAACCAAGCTACATTATTTATGAAACAGATACTGTTGACTCGGTCACAAGAAAGCCTGTGTATAAATGAGCAGTGAGATATTCAAGCACAGCACACACACTCTACTCAGGACAGCTATCCTGAGTTCTATGCTTACTTCCTTCTGGATACACCAGCAACTCAATCTGCTATGATCCTGCAATACATCTCTTGTTAAAATTAGAGACATCTGGGCCAGGCACAGTGGCTCATGCCTGTAATCCCAACACTTTGGGAGGCCGAGGCAGGTAGATCACCTGAGGTCAGGAGTTCGAGACCAGCCTGGCCAACATGGTGAACTGCTGTCTCTATCAAAAATACAAAAATTAGCCTGGCCTGGTGGCATGTGCCTGTAATCCCAGCTACTCGGGATCCTGAGGGAGAAAAATCGCTTGAACCTGGGAGCTGGAGGTAGCAGTGAGCCAAAATCGTGCCACTGCACTCCAGCCTGGGTGACAGAGCAAGACTGTCTCCAAAAAAAAAAAAAAAGAAAGAAAGAAAAATAAATAAATTAGACATCTGGATCAAATCAGCTACTTCTGTCATCGTCTAGTCCCGCAAAGTGTCAGGTAACGTCCTATTAAGATCGCTGCTCACATATCTATAAAATACTGAAAATACCATTTTACAAAATCTTTTTTTTTTATTTTGAGACGGGACTATTGCTCTTGTTGCCCAGGCTGGAGTGCAACGGTGCGATCTCGGCTCACTGCAACCTCCACTTCCTGGGTTCAAGCAATTCTCCTGTCTCAGCTTCCCGAGTAGCTGGGACAGCAGGCATGCACCACCATGCCCGGCTAATTTTGTAGTTTTAGTAGAGACAGGGTTTCTCCATGTTGGTCAGGCTGGTCTTCAACTCCCGACCTCAGGTGATCCACCCACCTTGGCCTCCCAAAGTGCTGGGATTACAAGCGTGAGCCACCGCACCTGGCCAAGAAACCCTTATTTAAAAACAAGCCAGGTGTGGTGGCTTATGCCTATAATCCCAGCACTTTGGGAAGCAGAGGCAGGTGGATCACTTGACATCAGTAGTTTGAGACAAGCCTGGGCAACATGATGTAACCCCATCTCTACTAAGAATATATATATA
>NW_022163361.1:0-3133 GCF_008728515.1 Papio anubis | reverse complement strand
GCAGCAAGCAATCCTATTCCTTGGACCTCAGTTTCCCTTTTTGTAAAGCAAGCCTGTATCTCGCTCTCTGCCCTAAAAGCCTGAGTTCTGGGCTTGAGATGAGCGCGTCCCGTAGAGCAGACTCCAAGTGGACGTTGACCTGGGTCTTCTAGAAGGCCAGAATCCGGCCAGCTCTTGGGTCCGGTCCTCCCGCGGGACCCCGCACGCCCAGTCCCAGCGCCGCCCCCTCCCAACTTCCCTTTGTTCCCCCAGGCCCCGCCCTCTCCGCGCAGCTCGCTCCCCATTGGCCGGGGGGCGGGGCGGCAGCCGGGCCGTGTGCGCCTGCTCTGTGTGTGTTTCCCCGCGGCAGCCCAGCGCCAGCTGCAGCTCAGTGATCCGAGCCGGATCCTGAGCGGGGAACACGGGCTGAAGCGAAGGCTGCGGCCCCGCCCCGGGGCTTCATTGTTGAGGCTGCCGCGGCTCTGTCGGCTGCTCAGCTGCCCTCCAGTCGGCCCAGGCGCCGCGGCTAGGAGCAAGCGCTGCGAGGCGGAGGCCTGAGGTGAGACGGCGCGACCGGCAACCGGGTCTCCGGACCGGGCGGGGGTTTCTGCCCCAGGCGTGGCGGCTCCGAGCTGGGCTCCGCAGGGTCCGGGGTCGGGATCCGGGGTCCGTGCGCCTGGGCTTTGTCTCGGCCTCGGGTGCCACCGGGGGCTTCGCGCCTGCTGCGACACCGCGTGGGCCCGCGCGGTGGTCCCGGTCGCCCTGCGGGTGGGGGCCGGTCCCCACTGCTCCCCGGCTCCCCGCGTCTGCCGCGGAGGGGACTGCATGGACCCGGGCGCTGGCTTCTGCCCGGTCCCCCCGCGGCGTGGCTGGTCCCCGCGTGCGGCAGAGGGCGTCCTGCGAGGACCCACTCGTGGGGCGGGTCCGGGTCACCGCGAGTGGGAGACTCCGTCGCCCTCCCCGCCCTCCCTCGCAGCGAGACTGCGTCGCTATCACCGAAGGGACTGCGCGGACCCTCGGACGAAGGAGTCCGTGACTCTGGGTGGGGGCTCTTTCCCGGCCCACATGACGGCTTCCTGAGTGTTTTGTCACCTATATAGGTGGCTGCGTGAACCCGCGCGCGTGGGTCCTGGCCGCCCTGCTAGTGGGGCTGTGCGCCGCCCCGTGGCTCGTCTGGGTCGACCCCACCTGGGACGCGGGTGTAGTGGGGGTCTGTGCCCTGGGGGCGCGGTTGGTCGGGGCGCACTGCCCCTAACCCGTGATTTATCCTCTCACTTGCCGGGCGGGAGGAAGCGAGAGGCGCGGGCCGGAGCTGTGGCGCAGCGGCCGCACAGACCTCTGCCCTGGCCGGCGCGTCCAGGGGGAGGGGGAGGCGAGGGGCTGTCACCGCGTCCCACCGCCGCGCTTCCTGCTCTGGCCCCGGGCTGGGCTCTGATTGGAGGAAGCAGGGCCCTTCAGCCTAGCGCTTTTTGATTTCTTTCGTTAGTAATGGGAAGAAAAAAAAAATCTGGAAAGCCAGATTAAACTTTGTAGCTCTCAGCGCCTGGAGAGTGGAAGAAACTCTCCCAAAAATTTGGCGGGCCGGAAAATGCGTTTCAAGCAGGAGCATCCACACGCAGGGAATGAGGCCAAGGCAGTTACAGCTAGAGGTCAGATTTATGAGGAGAGAGCCAGGGTGAGGTCCATGGGTGGGGAGACTCCGACCTCAGCTTGATGGGAAGACCTGATGCTGCCCCTCAGACGCTGTATTTCTCAGCCGCCAAAGAAAGTGGAATCACTCCTTAGTGAATGCTTTCATCAAACTTTTGAAAAACCTGTAATGTCCCAGGAAGCAAAATCAAACTGGACAGTTTCCCCCTTTTAAGAGTGTTAAACGTCCCGGAGACAAACAGCAGAAGGTTCAAGGAGTCCAAATACTCAACCTGAAGTTCTTTCTGAACAAGAGATGGTGTATAAATAACAGGCATACAAGAGAAAACTGAACTAATCACCGCAGCTGTGGCTTCTAGCCCTGTAGCGTGTCATGCAGACCCTTTTGCCTTCTCTGCCCTCCACTGTCCCAGACCCCAACACTACGCGCACCTCCAGTCATCAGCTCCTGCCGACCCATTGCTGTGAACTCTGTTTAGGTGGCTCCCTTCTCTCTGAAGTTTTGCTTGTTCTCCTGAAGTCCTGGTCTTTAAGAGCTTATGATCTGCAGGGACAGATTGGCTTTGGGTAGTAAATAGTTAACTGTAGCACAGCTTGAAAAATGCTCTGATAGAGGTGGGCAGGCAGTTTGTACATGCGGGTAAATACGAGGTCCTTTTTCAATACCATGAATCCAAGTATTCATGCTATTTTAAATCTGCAATTCTTTGACTCTCCAGAGGGCTTTTAGATTAATTTTTTTTCTGTTAGTTCCTAGTGTTTGTTGCATAGTTCGGAGTACTTGATTAAAACTTACCAGGTCTGCCGGGCGCTGTGGCTCACGCCTGTAATCCCAGGACTTTGGGAGGTCTAGGCAGGCGGATCACTTGAGGTCAGGAGCTCGAGACCAACCTGGCCAACATGGTGAAACCCTGTCTCTACTAAAAATACAAAAATTAGTTGGGCGTGGTGGTGGGCGCCTGTAATCGCAGCTACTCAGGAGGCTGAGGCAGGAAATAGCTTGAACCCAGGAGGCGGAGGTTGCAGTGAGTCGAAATGGCTCCACTGCACTCCAGCCTGGGCCATAGAGTGAGACTTCGTCTCAAAACAAAAACAAAAACAAAAACAATGTACTGAGTCTACCTTCGGCTCTGGAATTTTCCTGGAAGGCCTTCTTTCCTGGGCTTCATTTTTCTCACTTTTGAGGGTAGTAAACTACATAATTTCCAAGAATCTTTGCCCTACACCTTTAATTCTTTCAAGCAAATATAGCAGAGAAAACTTCTCTTCCCGACAATGGTGTAAGTAATGGAGGCTTTTGAAAATGTGGGTTCTAAAATGGAAATTCTTTTTCTTCTTCCCCTTTTTTTCCTTTTAAACGAGTTTAGTTACATGAGTATATACTTTATCTCGGAGTTAAGGACAAGTATCTATGATGAAAGCTTAAGCAGCTTTTTGGGAATATCTTGCATATTCTTCACAATTGTGTTTTATGTGCAGCATCTTCACTATATCCAGTTGGTTT
>NW_022163360.1:0-3137 GCF_008728515.1 Papio anubis | reverse complement strand
CTTGAGGTGGAGTTTGAGACCAGTCTGGTCAACATGGCGAAACCCCACCTCTACTAAAAATACAAAAATTAGCTGGGCATGGTGGCACATGCCTGTAATCCCAGCTACTAGGGGGCGCTGAGGCAGGAGAATTGCTTGAACCTGGGAGGCAGAGGTTGCAGTGAGCCAAGATCGGCCATTGCACTCTAGCCTGGGCAACAGAGTGACACTCCGTCTCGAAAAAAAAAAAAAAAAGATACAGTCATAAGACAGACTAAACACTTAGGAAGAAATTTTGATGTCAAGGTCAGATGGGGGTAGACAGCCAATTGTATTATTCCCCAACCCCCCGCAAAAAAAAAAAAAAAAAAACAACCGTAAGAAAACATGCCAATATGAAAACAGAGACTGGAGCAGGATTATGGACTTTTCCCAAAATATTTTTTTGCACTTTACAATATGCATGCATTACTTCTGATAATCAGAAGAAAATAAAGTTGACAAAAATACCAAACAATTGTTTGGTGGAATTCTGTGTATAGTCAGTCACATCTATTACAGTTTCTGGGAGAGACTTTTAAGGGCTGTGTTCAAACTGGAGGCTGCTCCATGCTTCTGAGGGCTGAGGAAGACGGCAGGAGGCTGGAGGAAGTGGACCGGTACAGAGGACAGGGACGTGGGGCCATGGAGTTGCTCCAGATAAGAGCAGGCTGGCCAGGTGCAGTGGCTCACGCCTGTAATCCCAGCACTCTGGGAGACCAAGGCGGGTGGATCACTTGAAGTCAGGAGTTCAAGACCAGCCTGGCCAACATGGTGAAACCCCATCTCTACTAAAAATACAAAAATTAGCCAGGCATGGTGGTGTGCACCTGGAGTCCCAGCTGCTGAGGTGGGAGAATTGCTTGAGCTCAGGAGGGGAGGTTTCAGGGAACTGAGATCGTACCACTGCACTCCAGCCTGGGCAACAGAGTGAGACCCTGTCTCAAAAAAAAAAAAAAAAAAAAGAGCAGGCTGGCAGGCTGCACCCCAAGACAGAGGGCTGTTGGCAAGTCTCTGATATGGAAACAGCTCTGAGTTCCAAGAGAACACTCGTACCTTACACCCGTGAGCCATTCGAGACTCCTAGACCCAACGTACATTTCCAGCCACCTCACCTGCTGCTCCGTCTTATCAGCAACCCTGGGCCACGTGCACCATCCCACCGGCATTCACACATTCACACGGCTCTCCTTACCAGGATCCTGCTCTCTCTCCCCGTTCCTAGCTTTCAAGATGTGGCTCCATCCCTCCCCAGGAAGCCTTCTCTGTCAGCTCCTGCCACTCCCTCCTCTGGCCTCACCAAGTACCTCTCCTCTGTTCCACTTGCTGCAACTTCAGGAAGGCCATCCTGCATCTGACTTTCCACACGTGCACAGCTCCTCACACATTTCACAAGCATCTCGGGAATGGAGATGGTACTTAGCAGCTCTCTTAGCTGACCACCACTGGACTGCTCAAGGCCCCCAGGTCTCCAGTCCCTCCCTGCAGCCAACAGGCCCCTCACCAGGTGGCCAACCTCCCCTCCTACTCCACCACCTGCTGTTACCATTGAAGGTTTCCATGCCAACAGCCAGCTGTGCCTATTCCCAAACCTCTTTACGCAGGTTCTATTTATTTAAATGGTTATGATTTATTTAAATAACAACTGAGGGCTGGGCCCGGTGGCTCATGCCTTTAATCCCAGCACTTTGGGAAGCCAAGACCGGCGGATCATTTGAGGTCAGGAGTTCGAGACCAGCCTGGCCACCATGGCAAAACCCCATCTCTACTAAAAATACAAAAAATTAGCTGGGTGTGGTGGTGCATGCCTGTAATCCCAGCTACTTGAGAGGCTGAGGCAGGAGAATCACTTGAACCTAGGAGGTAGAAGTTGCAGTGAGATTGCACCACTGCACTCCAGCCTGGGTGACAGAGAGAGACTCCGCCTCGGAAAAAAAAAAAAAAAAAACGAGAAAACAAAAACAAAACAAAAAACCCCATAAAATAAATACAAAGAAAAATGTCTGATATCTGAGAAAATTAAGCTGAGTGATCTAGAACAGTAATTCTGAAATTACTGTCTTATATTTTGACACCTGGGGTCCCTGAGGTAAAAGACTATTTTTATTCTTTTTTTTTTTTTTGAGACAGAGTCTCACTCTGTAGCCCAGGCTGGAGTGCAGTGGCGAGATCTCTGCTCACTGCAAGCTCCGCCTCCCAGGTTCCCGCCATTCTCCTGCCTCAGCCTCCTGAGTAGCTGGGACTACAGGCGCCCGCCACCGCACCTGGCTAATTTTTTGTGTTTTTAGTAGAGATGGGGTTTCACCGTGTCAGCCAGGATGGTCTCGATCTCCTGACCTTGTGCTCTGCCCGCCTCGGCCTCTCAAAGTACTGGGATTACAGGCGTGAGTCATCGCGACCCGCCAAAAGACTATTTTTATTCTAATATACAGAAATTAAAAGCTTTTCACTCTCACTTTTCAGAAGCCACATGAAATGTGACATGTACCTGTGTCATCTTGAGTTTTTGAGAAATTTCGAAGGTAGAAGTTTAGGGTATAATACAATATATAGGTGTTCTCAGAGATTAGCTCAATTTGTTCTCAGAACTTTTAACTGACTTCTTAACAGCAAATTTAAGTTACACCTATTATAATGTTATCTCATTATCATCCAATAATAATTATTTTAAAATCCCGAAATTTCTAAAAATATGCTAACAAGGCCATTCTTTTGACTACTTTATTTTGGAAAATATAGTTATTTTTCATGAAACTTTTTTTTTTTTTGAGACAGAGTCTTGCTTTGTCACCAGGCTGGAGTGCAGTGGCACAATCTGGGCTCATTGCAACCTCTGCCTCCCTGGTTCAAGCGATTCTCCTGCCTCAGCCTCCTGAGTAGCTGGGACTACAGGCATGCGCCACCATGTCCAGCTAATTTTTTGTATTTTTAGTAGAGACGGGGTTTCACCATGTTGACCAGGATGGTCATGATCTCTTGACCTTGTGATCCGCCCACCTCGGCCTTCCAAAGTGCTGGGATTACAGGTGTGAGCCACCAGGCCCGTTCGAAACATTTTTTTTTATGTTAACGTGTAATAGCCTTATTGTTGCTTTTTTAAATGAATAAATAACTATTTT
>NW_022163359.1:0-3138 GCF_008728515.1 Papio anubis | reverse complement strand
GGTAACAGTCAAATTAGCATGCAGAACACTAACTAGCATGTTTTAGGGACCACCAGGGGAAAAGAGGAGAGAGAAGCAGAATCAGACAGACTGAGCAGTTGATCTATGATAAGTCCCAATAAAGGCCTTTGCCAACAGTACATGGAGTTCTGAAACTGAAATGTCCCTTCAGAATGGTCCTCAGATGAGATAAAAGGCCCAGATCTTTGTACCCTCACACCAGTCATTTAGATGGTGGACACCTCTGAAAAGAGTTGTGACCTTGGGCAAGGCAGTTCTCATTAGCTGAGGCAATCTCAAAAGAAGGCTCAGTCTCAAAGAGGGCCATTCTCACCCAGCACTCCCAAGAACTCTAAAATAAGTCATTCCTTCCCCAAGAGGGACCGGGCAGCACATCTCAGTGACCACCGCCGTTGGTGGTTCTCTCACTGAGACACAGAACCCTTATTTCTCAAATGGGTAAAAACTTTACATATTTTAAAAATACAAGGGAGGCGTGGTGGCTCACTCCTGTAATCCCAGCACTTTGGGAGGCCAAGGCGGGAAGATCACTTGAGGCCAGGAGTTCAAAACAAGCCTGGCCAATATGGCAAAACCCCATCTCTACTAAAAATACGAAAATTAGCTGGGTGTGGTGGTGCATTCCTGTAATCCTAGCTACTTGGGAAGCTGAGGCAAGAGAATCAATTGAACCCAGGAGGTAGAGGTTGCAGTGAGCCAAGATCGTGCTACGGCACTCCAGTCTGGAAAACAGAGCAAGACCTTATCTCAAAATAAAATAAAATAAAAATCCCAAACAAACAAACAAACAAACAAAAAAACCACAACCATCAGTCAAGTGCTATACTAGTTTGTTAATAAAATTTTAAATTTGCAGCTAGACACATGCCTGTAATACCAGCACTCTGGGAGGTCGAGGCAGGAGAATCCCTTGAGCCCAGGAGTTTGAGACCAGCCTAAGCAACATAGTGAGACCCCCATCTCTACAAAAAAAAAAGAAAGAAAGAAAGAAAGAAAGAAAGAAAGAAAGAAAGAAAGAAAGAAAGAAAGAAAGAAAGAAAGAAAGAAAGAAAGAAAGAAAAGAAAAGAAAGAAAGAAAAAGAAAAGAAGGAAGGAGGGAGGGAGGGAGGGAGAGGGGAAGAAAGAAAAAAGAAAAGAAAAGAAAAGAAAAGATTAGCTGGGCAAGGTGGTACACAAGTCCCAGCTTCTTGGGAGGCTGAGGCAGGAGAATCACATGAGCCTTGGCAGTTGAAGCTACAGTGAGCTGTGATCAGCCACTGCACTGTAGCCTGGATGACAAAAATAAATACATTTTACATTTAATGGTCACAAATGGGTTTTAGAATGCTTGCCTTCTGAAATCACACCATTGCAAGAATAAATCCCTAGTTTCTTAAGAGAATCATGATGGAGTTTCTGTGGAAGCAAAAACAATCCGAGGAAACAATACAGCCCTGCCTACTTCTCTCAACGTCTACTGCAGGATTCGAGCCTCCTCTCACTACTCCTTGGATTATCGTTATAACCCCTAACACAGCTGCTCCTGTGCCAGGCAAACCATTCTTCACATTTCAGCTAAAGAAAGGTTTCAAACACTAATCATTTATAGCTCCAGCAGCTAGCACAATCACTGGTACATAGTTTACACTCAATTAATACTTGTTGAAGGAAAAAGTCACTAAGGAATAATATACATTAAGCTGTATTTCCTATGTGATATCAATAAAATTTACACATTTTATCTAGACTATGTAATATCCCAGTTTAAATCTAATCATTGGCTCCTATTGCCCTCAGTCACACAAACTCAGTTTACATGACTTTTTGCAGTCTGGTCTCTGATCATCTCTGAAGTTTTGCTTTTTGGCCCCCTTTTTCACCTTCCCCCCACCCCCCTCCACCTCTTCCCTTTTACTTTAGGAACAACGGAGCTATCAAGCTGTTTTTTAAAATCCTCAAACATGCCATGTTCCATTTGGCTTTTGGGATCTTTCCATACACTGGTTTCTCTGCCTGAAACATTCTTCACCCTTCACTATATGCAAGTTAACTGCCTCCCTTTCCCCACAGCTTGCCCCATCACTTCCTGTCATATCTGCACACACACACACAGACAGAACACGCCCTCACTCATAACATATATTCATATGTGTATCTAATTCCTATAAACTGTTGGGGATGAATTCTGGGCAGAAATGTAGTTATAAGCATTAATCAGGCTGCACTATGACCCACTTCCTCATAAGAGAAAGTCGTGTAACACTAGATACTGACCATTTGCACCTCGATATTTCCTACTGATAGGATTTCTAACATTAGAATTATTAGGCTTTTAAGAACCGCTTAAGGCTGGACGCAGCTGCACACGCATGTAGTCCCAGCACTTTGGGAGGCTAAGGTGGGCGGATCACCTGAGGTCAGGAGTTCGAGACTAGCCTGGCCAACATGGTAAAACCTCGGCTCTACTAAAAATACAAAAATTAGCCAGGTGTGGTGGTGGGCGGCTGTAATCCCAGCTACTTGGGAGGCTGAGGCATGAGAATCACTTGAACCCGGGAGGCAGAGGTTGCAGTGAGCTGGGATCTCACCATTGCACTCCAGCCTGGGCAATAAGAGCGAGTAAGAGCGAGACTCTATCTCAAAAAAAAAAAAAAAAGAACTGCTTAAACAGATCCTGAATTTCAAACAGAACAGCTGACACCAACTAGTTTAAAGATCTCCACAGAGCAGCCTAGTTAGCACGAGAATACGGTTTCTTCATCTCCTGCCCCATGACTTCACTCTGCACTCTTCAACCCATCAACTATCTCTACACTTCAGCCCACTCTGAAACCCTTAAAAACCCAAGCCCTAAACTCCTCACAGCCATATGATTAAATCTTTCTCTGCTGCAACCCTGCATATTGACTTGCAACCGATCTATTATGGCTACATTCCCTGACCCCCACCGTCCCTGGAAATTTGGGTTAGGTGCCTTCCTTTGGACTCACATGGCACTTTTAATTCTCTCATCAGAGAATTTATCATCTGTGATGGTTGTTTTTCTTTGTCAACTTGGCTGGGCTACTATGTCAATATTTGGTCAAACATTATCCTGAATGTTTCCATAAAAGTGGTGTTTTGTTTTGTTTTGTTTTG
>NW_022163358.1:0-3139 GCF_008728515.1 Papio anubis | reverse complement strand
AATCTAGAACAGCTATAATCTAGAACAGCTATAATCTAGAACAGCTAGAACTTCCTCTGACAAGGAAAACATGTGTATTCATGCTCTTCTCTCCGACAGCCAGCAGCCACACGTGGCTCTGAGAACTCAAACGGTGGCCATGTGGCTGAGGAACTGAATTTTAAACTTCATGGAATTTGATCTATTCTAAGTTAAAAAGCCATATTTGGCTAGTATACGTATGTAGCAAACCTGCACGTTCTGCACATGTATCCCAGAACTCAAAGTAAAATAAATAAATAAGTGTACAACATGGGAGTTTTGAGAGAACTGTTAATTTTTTGGTTATCTCAAATTTAAACACGTCCAATGCTTGTCAAGAATTTGAAGTATTCAAAAACTTCAAGTATTGTCAAATTTAAACACGTCCAATGCTTGTTGAGAATCTGAAGTATTCAAAAACTTCACCATATTAGATGACTCAGATACTGAATACACTTCATCTCTGCAACATGTTATTGAGTAATTGCAAAGATATGGAACCAACCCAAATGCCCATCAATGATAGATAGGATAAACAAAAGGTGATACACATACCCCATGGAATACTACGCAGTCATTAAAAGGAGTGAGATCATATCATTTGCAGAGGCATGGATGAAGCTGGAAGACATTATCCGCAGCAAACTAATGCAGGAACAGAAAACCAGACACCGCATGTTTTCGCTTGTAAGTGGGAGCTGAACAATGAGAACACATGGACACAGGGAGGGGAACACACTCACTGGGGCCTGTCAGAGGAGGGCAGGGGGTACAGAGAGCATTAGGGAAAAGAGCTAATGCCTGCTGGGCTTAGTAGCTAGGTGAGGGATTGATAGATGCAGCAAACCACTATGGCACACATTTACCTATGAAACAAACCTGCACCTCCCGCACAGGGACCCCAGAACCTTTTTAAAAATTAAAAAAAAAAAAAAAACTTATTGAGGAATTTAGAGATTAAACTGGCTGAGTGTATACGTCAGCTTTCCAGAAGCAGGTCTGTAGAATTTCAGAAGAAGTCAGATGATATTAATGAGATATCCAGGATGAGTGTGTGGGTATAGTCAAACCACCTTAAATGGCTGGAAGATCAAAATAGGATCGTAGAATGGCTGGTTGTCTGCTCAGCTGTGCTGGAATGTTAAGATAATCCCACAAGCATTCAGACACTGCTGTTGCCAGCTTGGAGGTGTCAAGATGGTACCAGAGGGAAGAAGAATGTCCGTGGAGAACAATCCTCCTGGGAATAGATCCAGGTCCTTGCGTATTAATGACCTCTGTGACAAAGACTGGGGGCATCTCTGGCCTCAGCCTGGGCTTGGTGGACGGTGACGTAGATACTGGGATCCTCCGAGAGGTACTTGGGACACAGGGAGGCAGGAGTGAGTCCTGTCTGGGAGAGGGTCTGGTGGTTTAACTGGGCATACATGACCTCCTGTGTCTCTTCCGCTGCAGGGCCCTGAGAGGATGAAGGTGAAAGAGGAGCACATTTAGTAACTGAAGGCAGGGGCACTGGGAATGTGAGGGGATGAAGTTGTGACGATGGTTTGGACTGGAAGAACTCACCTCTTCATCCATCCGGTGGCCTTCCGTGGGCTCTGTGTTTGCCATGGTGGTGTCTGTGGGGTGAAAAAGGAAGTCTTCCAGACCTTCACATCAGAGGTGGCAATACCAAGGCCAAAACAAGGTGAGGGCATGCCTGAGGCTGCAGCGTGATGCAGCCTCCCCCACTAAATTCAGAGAACCACCCATCAGCAACCCCGGGGCAATCTTGACTGCCCCAGGACCACTCCCATCGATGGCCGCCATCCTTCTGCCTCTCTCATGGACCATCTCCTGCAGGCCAGTGGCCTCCCTAGAGGTGAGGTGGAGGTAGGGGAGGGGTTGCGGTGATTGGTCAGTGAAGGGAAGCAGAAGGGTTTCTCCCTCAAGAACCTCAATGGAAACACAGATCAACCCACAGGAGGTGAACAGCCCTCTCTGTGCCCCGGTCCTATCCCTACGAGGCTCACATGATACGGTCCTCCCCTCCCTGAGACTTACAATATTTTATGTAACACCTGAAACCGATAAAAGCAGAGAGGCACACGCCAATGGAGATGATGGCTACTGAGAGTCCAATGAAGATATTCAGGTTGTTGCTGGACTGTCCTTGAGGAAGATGTGCGTCTGTCAAGAAGCAAATGATAAACCCTCTGATTGACTGTTTTGTGCCAATATATACTGAACGCACGACGTGCTTTATCTGAAGCTCTTCCAAGATCCCTACACCCAAACAGTTACTTCCTCCATTTTCCATCACTTACAAAAAATTCCAAGAGAAGTGAAGACACATGTCTAAATCAAAGGGCCGGTAAGAGAGATGTGGAGGCCGGGCATGGTGGTTCACACCTGTAATCCCAGCACTGTGGGAGGGCCGAGAATGGTGGATCACCTGAGGTCAGGAGTTCGAGACCAGCCTGACCAACATGGCAAAACCCCGTCTCTACTAAAAATACAAAAATTAGCCAGGCATGGTGGTGCACGCCTGTGATCCCAGCTACTCAGAAGGCTGAGGCAGGAGAATCGCTTGAACCCAGGAGGCGGAGGTTGCAGTGAGCCAAGATTGCACCACTGCACTCCAGGCTGGGTGACAGAGCGAGACTCCATCTTAAAAAAAAAAAAAAAAAAAAGAGAGAGACCTGGAGGTCTGAACCCAGGCCTACCAGGCTCCGGTGTGCCTCCCCTCCCACTTCCTCATGAGACAAGACAATCTGCTTTTGCATGACAAAGGAAACCCTCTGCATGTACCATAGCTGAACCCCGTTTCCCCCATCCCTCCTCAGCCCAGGACAGATGCACTTTCTGAGAATGGAGAGAGAGGTGGCCAGAGGATGACTCTCATGCCGGTTTCTGAGAATTGAACTTGCTCCAAAGAATGTTGGCGCTTTTCTGAGTAATGAGTAAGAGCCGGCGGGTGGAGGATTTGGGAGAGAAAAAGGGGAGTGGGCACAGGGTATGTCACATAGGAGCACATCCTCCGTACCAGGACCCAGGCTGAGAGGTGGGAGAACTTCCACATGTGTGGACACGTCTCATCCTCATTCTCTCATCCATGATATAGTCCTTGAAAGAGAAA
>NW_022163357.1:0-3142 GCF_008728515.1 Papio anubis | reverse complement strand
ACTCCACATGCCATCGAAGGTGTACTCAAACAGCCACCTAATCGATGGATGAGTAATGCCCGACTCACCCACTACCAAGGACTACTACTAAATCCTCTCAGGATAACATTCCTTCCCCCAACGACCTTAAACCCTGCCTCGCTGCGGCCCAACCCGGACCTGGACGCCCCACTCCACGACTGCACCGAGATACTAGCTCAGGTGCATGGAGTTCGAGAAGACCTGCAGGGCCGCCCACTTCCTGACGCCGACCTCGTCTGGTTCACTGATGGGAGCAGCTTCATGCGTCAGGGCCAGAGGTATGCTGGAGCAGCAGTGACTTCAGAGACTGAGGTAATCTGGGCGGAACCCCTGCCCCCGGGGACATCGGCCCAGAAGGCCGAACTGATAGTGCTCACCCAAGCTATTACTTTAGGGGCAGGGAAAAAGCTGACGGTATATACAGACAGCCGATATGCTTTTGCAACGGCGCATATACATGGGGCCATTTACAGGGAGCGGGGGTTACTGACGGCTGAAGGAAAAGAGATAAAAAACAAGCAAGAAATCCTAGCCCTGCTAACAGCCCTATGGAAGCCAGAAAAGTTAGCCATTGTGCATTGCCCAGGGCATCAGAAACTAACTACTCCAACTGCTCAAGGCAACTTTCTGGCGGACCAAACTGCAAGAAAGGTGGCGAAGGCTCCCAGCCAACTCCTTGCACTCCAGCTCCCTGACCCGGGCCCCCGGGACTTGTCATATTTCCCTGATTATTCAGAACAAGATCTTCAGTGGATTGACAAGCTTCCCCTAAAACAGATCCAGAATGGGTGGTGGACTGATACTAATGACCAAACCATCCTACCAGAAAAATTAGGACAACAAGTGTTAGAACACATCCACCGAACCACCCACCTGGGTGCTCGGCGGATGACAGACCTGATCAGACGCTCTAAACTCAAATTCAGACATACAGCCGAGATGGCCAGCAACATCGTGACAAGTTGCAAAGTCTGCCAGCTTAACAACGCCTACCCTCAATCCCAGGCTGCAACAGGAACAAGGCTCAGGGGAACTAGGCCCGGTATCTACTGGGAAGTAGATTTTACTGAGATAAAGCCAGGAATATACGGATATCGGTACTTACTTGTCTTTGTAGATACTTTTTCAGGGTGGACTGAAGCATTCCCCACCAAGAAGGAAACTGCTCAGGTTGTAGCAAAAAAAATCCTGGAAGATATCCTCCCCAGGTATGGCTTCCCCGTCCAGATAGGGTCAGATAATGGGCCGGCCTTCATCGCTAAGGTAAGTCAGGATTTGGCTTCCATCCTTGGGGCAAATTGGAAACTACATTGCGCTTACAGGCCCCAGAGTTCAGGACAGGTAGAGAGAATGAATCGGACCTTAAAGGAGACCTTAACTAAATTAACTATGGAGACTGGCGCTAATTGGGTGGTCCTTCTCCCCTACACTCTGTTCCGGGCCCGTAATACCCCTTACAGACTAGGCCTTACCCCTTATGAAATTATGTATGGCAGACCCCCACCCTTAGTTCCCAGCCTAAAAGATGATCTGCTCAAGTCTGAAACAGAAAATGTCTCTGAACTCTTATTTTCCCTACAAGCCTTGCAGAAAATTCATCAAGAAATCTGGCCCAAGCTGAAGGAACTATATGAGACCGGTCCCCCGCTGACACCCCATCCATACCAGCCGAGAGACTGGGTCCTGGTCAAGCGACACTGACAAGAGACCCTAGAACCCAGGTGGAAAGGACCACTCCAGGTACTCCTAACCACACCCACCGCCCTAAAGGTAGAAGGCATCGCGTCGTGGATCCACTACACCCACGTCAAGCCGGTGGACCCAACCTCTGACCTCCTGGGACCAATCACAGCGGCGGCTGAAGCACCAGACACGTAGACTGTGGACAGAGCTAAAAACAACCCCAGTCAGGAGAAGTTTCCCTACTGTTTCTCAGAAACCAATTCCAGCCTCTGTAGCATCACTGCAACGCCCCCTAATATCACCTTAAGGGCTCCATCAGGCATATTCTTCTGGTGTAATGGAACCATATCTAAAAATCTACCTAGTCCCTCTGTTAACAACCTACTGTGTCTCCCTGTCACATTAGTTCCCCGGTTGACTCTACTAACTGCTGGCGAGTTCCTAGGGTATACCGGTAACTGGACTAGTGCTGTTATTCACCCAGACCATAGACAGAGACCTGCATGAGCCATATTCCTCCCCCGCATTGCAGGAATCTCCCTCACCGCATCCTTCATTGCGGCCGGACTGGCGGGGGGAACCCTAGGTCACACCCTCATAGAAAGTAACAAGTTGTACCAACAATTTGCCATTGCTATGGAGGAGTCGGCTGAGTCTCTTGCCCCCCTTCAGTGGCAGCTCACGTCCCTAGCTCAGGTAACCTTGCAGAACCAGAGGGCCCTAGACCTACTCACTGCAAAAAAAGGTGGTACATGTATATTTCTAAAAGAAGACTGTTGTTTCTACATAAATGAATCAGGGCTTGTAGAGGACTGGGTCCAACAGTTACGCAAGTTAAGCACTGAAGTAAAAACATGGCAGTTTGCTTCAGCTGTAGACCAATGGTGGAATTCCTCTATGTTTTCTCTGTTAGCCCCCTTCCTTGGACCCCTGCTAAGTCTACTATTTCTGCTTACCGTAGGACCTTGTGTTGTTAACAGAATTTTACAATTTGTTAGGAAAAGATTTGACACCGTACAACTCATGGTCCTCAGAGCCCAATACCAACCTGTAAACGCTGAAACAGAAAAAGACTTATAAGACCCAAGATTGGCTCTAAAGATACCTGAAAAGAAGGGGGGAATGAAAGGAGCTGGGCACATTCCTCAGCCCCGGGCTCAAAACTCCCTGAGCCTAGTACAAACACATCCCATCCTCCCATCCCACCACATACCACCATATATCTCTCCAACTCCCTGAGCCCAGTACAAACACCACCTGGAAAGTCTCTGATAAGGGGACAGCCATTCAAGGTTACTGAAAGCGCGGGAGCCAAAAGAATTTCTTTGTTCCCCTGCAACTTTCGGGCTATAAAAAGCAAACGCTCGCACTGTTCAGGGCCCTCTTGTATACTGTGGAATGGAGGGACCAAGTTCGAACTTGTAGTAAAGATCCTTGC